>NC_051162.1:126457356-126684856 GCF_013339745.2 Dermacentor silvarum | reverse complement strand
TTATACATTACAGACGTTACGCAGTGAAAAAAATATCGCTTTTTTTCTGTGCAAAAGCAGCCGGGGTTATGCTGTTTGCAGATGATCTCGCAATGTTTACGGCACTCACGCACTCACGTTGTTTACGGCTCACGTTGTTTACGACTCAAGCACAGACATCATTGCTATTGCGGTTTGTTATTTGCGCTCTAGGTCCTGAAAGACGATCGCTGTTTGCAGTAACGAACCGGTCACATGGACGTCGTGCCCCCGTGTACCTTCAACGACACTGCCCTGCTTTCGCGGTAGGCGCGCAACAGTGCGTGCAACTGGAAAATAATGAGTGGAATAGCAAATGAAGGCCCCGAGAACGGGAATTGGGTTCAGTCCACGTGCGTAACTACGGAGTGGCCGCCGCTGCGACGCGACGACTCGTTTTCGCCGAAGTGCTGCACGTGCGACACACCATCCGGTGCCGGGCTTTTATGATGCTTGGAAATCCAAGCACGCTTCCTCATTAGCTCCTCCTACCTTGACGCCGCTGAAAGCACATCAGACCTGGGATGGCGTGACGGTGTTGGTCCGGGAGATTAGATCCGGCTCTAAGTGCCACGATGATCATATTCCGGGAACACATATGCATTAATGTCCACTCACTTGCCTGTATGAACACGGGAAAGCTGTTGCCTTTTTGTTGCGATAGCAATTATATGAACTCTCCAAGCGCATTTCTGCCGTGGTCGTCGTCGCCGTGATGTTTCGTATCAAGTCCAAGCACGATAACATCGTCGCCGGGCGCTGTACGCTGTATGTGCGAGTGAAAGCCTGCGACGGTCAGCCGACGATGGCGGCTTAATCTCGCGCGCGAAAGGGAGGAAGGCGGGGCGGAAGCACTCCGCCTTCTCTCGCGCCCGAGGCATGGGGGGGGGGGAGGCGAGGGAAAGGGGATGTTCTACACCGGCGGCTGGTACTTACGGCGCGGCCGCGCGGGCTCCGTAACTTAAAAGCGGTTTGCGATGTGGACAAAGTGCGCGCCCGTGCGGGCTCGCCGCTGCTGCCGCACTTTCTAACTCCAGCTTTTTGACAGTGAGTTTCCGCGGTCATCGAGCGATATGTGTTTACCTGTGCGCGTGACACCGTGCTTGTTAATTTAGTTAGTAAGCTAATGTTTAAAACCATATACGGCCGATAAACTACTATCCCTACTTCGCATAGAATTCTATTAATTTGCTATCGCAATAGATGTTTCGCCTTCCGGGCGAAACTGCGACTTTTTTGTGGAACAGGCCATTTGAAGCTGTAGCAGGAGGTGCCGTGTATGGCGCTGTTGAAGGGTCCTCACACTAGAAAGAGTTATAAATGTCTTTCGTCTCCGACCACACTCCTCGCCGAGAGGCGGCACTGCGCCTCAATAGCCGCGGTTATGTAAGGTTGAGACCTAAGCTGGCTGACCGAAGCAAAAAACAACCATACCGGAGCAAATATGCACCACAGGATGAGACATGTGTGTACTGCTGAAAAAGCCCTGAAACGACTCAGCTCATCGTGATGGAATGACATGATATTCACCTTGCGATACCCGTAGGGAATGCCCACCTTCCTGAAGCGTTGTGGTTCAAGTAAGCTGAAAGGTTTAACTGTTCAGTGGGCTTCTTCGATTTTCCACTTCTGGCTACCCGCGGGCTGCCAGAGCCAGCCAGCGCGCCTTCGTTTTTCTCGGGTTGCTCCGCCCGCCGCGTGACGCACTTCCGCCGCGCGTTCGTTTTACTCGGGCTGGACGGTTCTGGCTACCCGCGGGCTGCCAGAACCTGCCAGGACGACTTTGTTCTGGCTGCTCTCTGGAAGTTCTCTGGCTAGCAGACGACGAAAAGAGGCGATGAGCGCTCGCCGCCATCTTTGTGGGGACTCGACGGATTGCAGCGCGTTTGGCAGCGCGGGCGCTTGAGGACACCTCGCTCCTGGCTTGCGTCGAACGCTAGCGCGCGCCGCCCCGGTTGTTGTGGTTTCGGACTTCGTCTCGCGTACTCGTCGGCGCGGTGCGTGGATCGCTGATTGCGTTGCTTCTAGCGTTATTTTACTAGGGTTCACGCACCGTTCCGCCTTGCGAGGCGGTGCCATACGAGCGGCGGCGAACCGTTTGAAGCTTTCTTTTGTGTGTGTGTGTATGCCGTGAATTCGTCTTCCCCACCGTAAACAGCGCGCGCGGTGCTGTCACCGTGGGCGCTGTCGATTATGCTTGCATGGTATTTTAACATCGTGTTCCGCGCAAGTTGTTCGCGAAGTTGTAGACGCTCAATTCCCACACATCGCGGTGCCTTTTCGGTTCATCTTTCTCTAGTGAAATCCCTTTTCACATCGATCGCATATATGCGGCGATATATTTTTTTTCTGCATTTATATAGCGAAGGCGTCGCAGCTAGCCCACGTTCGCTCCGTCTATCCGTCGTATGCTTGGGTGGCAGCTCGAAACTTCCGTTGATGTTAAAGGAATGCGCTGAGATGAGTAGTGGCCACATGTACATTAGGTTAATTATTCCTCTCATGATAAAGCTTTCGATGGTCACAGGTGGCGTCCATTTTCATGCGCCAGCCGCAGCCCCCAGCTCCTTCAGCACAGGAGCAGAATTGAAAGGAGCACTATCAACCGAAACAAACTTACTGAAATCGAATTCAAGCATGTCAATCGGCACGAAATTTTACGCGTAATGACGTACCCGCTTTTTCGTGTCTTGTCAAATGACTTCAAATGTCGCCGGTGGCCGACCTCCTCGAGGCATCCTCGAGCGATCGCTTTTGCGCGATTATTTACGTGTGTGATATGACGATTTATTATACGTCTCACGCTATCGAGGCAGTCCACGAACGCTGATGGTGCGCACAGCGACAGACGCAAGAGAGCTTCTTCCTCTTCTTCACTACAATGGCCCCCGGGAGAGAAGCTGAGCCATCCTGGCGACCTACGGCGTAGGTAGGATCAGGGGGTCATAGTATGGCTTAAGTCGGCTGACATGAACCGTGTCACGTCCGCGATCGAGGCAGTCCACGAACGCTGATGGTGCGCACAGCGACAGACGCAAGAGAGCTTCTTCCTCTTCTTCACTACACGTGTGATTTTGCGTCTTGGCATCGGACTCGTCGCAGGCCGTTTGTTACGCTGTGCAAAGTGAGATGCCCAGTCGCGCTGACTCTCGTAAAAGTGATGATTTTCCCGAATACAGCTGTATATTTTCACGGTGGCAACGCAGAAATGGGCCAACTACGCCGCGCGCGCGCCGCCCACACCGGTCGCTGCCATGTTGGTAGCTTGTTTACATTTATCCCGCGGCCAGCGCTGTCCCGGCGTTCGATTTTGCAAACTTCGGGTAGCTCCGGGTTGTCTTGAGATCCCAGCTCACGTGACTTCCTATCACAACCGGAACTAGCTGGCTGCCGTCTGGCTGCCAGCGGGCTGCCAGAACTCCGAAAATCGAAGAAGCCCAGTATTCGAGATAAGTGAGATACTTTTAGCTTATTGGTGAAAAGAAATCAGGGAAGAAATTGATAGAAACGCAGAAATTGCAAACGTAGTCGACTGTACAATACAGCGATAGGCGTTTAAAAACTAAATATCCATATCATATAGACGAAATGATATATGGCGATAAATGTAGCAAAAACTGATTAAATCAGGTTTGGTGACTATTTGCCACCGCCCCGTTCCTGAGAGGATACCAATAAACATCGTCGTCGTTATCATCGCACGTGGTCTGCGAGATAGGTGCGTCGGTGCGTTCTGGTATACCACACAATAACGCATCTCGGTGGTTCCTACGACAAGGAGTTACTCTGGAAACAGGCTTCCGCTCCAATACATTCCAGTATAAACTCCGAGAAGCAGCTAATATATAGGTTTGCGCTCTCGAATCGCAATACTTCGCTTACAGTAGGACAATTTCCTTGTTGGCCTACGTTCGGATGACGACCACTTTGGCAGTGATTGACCTGACAACGAGACGACAGATGTGGCGATGATCAATCACGGCTGATCTACTATAACGATAAGGATAGCGGTAGCGTTAATGATTGTCTGTCGTTGGATGGAAAAAATCTCGCTACGTACATAGGAGAATGGCACGAACAGATAAATGGTTCACGTTAAATTATCGAGTGACTCTTTTTGCCTACTATTCCTTCATTATGCATGCTTTTTAGTGGAACGAGCATCGAGTGACACTCTTGTTTCTTGCGCAGCACTTCCGGCTCACCTCCTGAGGCGACCGGGGATGAAATTCAGAAAAATATAAAAAAAAGAACAACAAAGAATTCACGGGTTTCATTAAAGATATGATACCAGAGCATAAGTTTAGTTATAAGTGGAGTTACTGAAGTGTCTGGAATAATTAGGATTAATTAGCTGAAACTAAATTCAGAATAAATGTGTAAAAATTGAAAAAAGTAGTACAGTACAAAATTCACGGCTTTCCTTATAGATATGACATCAGAGCATGAGTTTAGTTTAGAAGCATAGGAGGAGAACACTATTGATTTTCAAAATTATGCACAGAATGTAAACATAGCCTCACCTGATTATCACTGGGCTGCAAAGACAACACTGAGCGCGTTTATATTTTTTTTACAGCGCAAATTAGGTTCGTGTGTTGCACTTTTACAGGCCAGGCTCACGCGTTCTCAGGCCCTCTATTTAAAGTTTAAAAAGCCGGAAGAATCTTGCATAGCATTTTTTAAAATTTCATGGCCTTTACAATCAGCTATGCTGTTTGGACCTCATCAAGGAAGGCAGGCTGATGATAATGCAAATATTTGCTTGAGCCGTCCAGCGAAGCTCAATTAGGCTGCGCTTCACAAAGACGGATGTGGACGAAATACGTCTCTTTCTGGGCTATAGGGTTTTTTTTTTCTTTTTTGCGTGACAAATGCCTTGCGGTGCAGTCTGGAGTGCAGACAGATATCGGATTCTTATCATCTGTTTTTCTGGAGATATTGTTATAATTAAAGAATGGGCAGCTCATTTAATTTTTTCGCTCACTCACACGCAACCTTCTTCGCAAATCACGCTAAGCATGTCAGGATTTTGATGCTTGGAGTAAACGATACTTTTGTCGTGTTGTGGAAAATGAATGACAAGATGAGCGGCACATGAAACATGTTTCGCTCCATGGTTTTGTGGGGGTTATTTATTACACGGTACATGAATTGGAGGCGTGGTAGCCCGGTAGTAGGACTCCACGTAAACGGGTACACTCTGATGGTCCACGACCGAATGTTGTGATAGATAGCGATAACTGGCCTAAACGGGCATGATTTTTTATTATGCTGGAAACGACCTTTCATTGTGGAATTTTTAGGCGTTTTGCTAGCAACAATATTTGTGCAGCGATCTTGACAATATTTTTTTTTTGAGCCAGAGAATCTAGCTCCCTCTCATCGCTTCATTGAGCGCGTTAGTTTCTGTACGACTGTACTAACAAATAAAGGGTGCCTAGAATCCAGAATGTAAGGAATTATTGCTGCGTCGTTAGTAGAGAAGACTTTGTGTTAAGTTTTGTTAACTTTAATAACAGTTTTTCCCTTCTACAGCTTCTACGCGCAAGAACAGATTCATTTTAGCAGTGTAGTTTAGTTTACAGAACACCCGCCGTATTTCTTAGTGGCTATGGTGTTGGGCTGCTAAGCACGAGGTCGCGGGATCGAATCCCGGCCACGGCGGCCGCATTTCTATGGGGGCGAAATGCGAGAACACCCGTGCACTTAGATTTAGGTGCACGTTAAAGAACCCCAGGGGGTCCAAATTATTCCGGAGTCCCCCACTATGGCGTGCTTCATAATCAGATTGGGTTCTGGCACATAGAACCCCATAATTTAATTTTTATTTACTTTGCAGAACAGAAATGAAATGGTCTAACTACTGTTGTATAATATCAGCAAAACAAAATACGGCAACGCACGCGTTGAAAGAAAAAAAAAATACTGCTTTTAGGCAAGCTCACATTCTTAAGCGAGGAGCCTATAGTGAAAGCCTCAAGTCCGAAATTAAGAGCACGCTTTTCTTTTATCCGTACGCGAAACGCTAATCAGATTCTAGGAACGCACTTGCTTTTTCAGTTATGAATACCAACTGCATTTTACAACCTACCTAATTACGCGTTCATAAGTAATTCAGACCACAGCAACCCAGACCAATAATTAGGGTTCTGAACATCCTCGCTCCAACAGTGCGGAGTTTGGCTTTAAGTTTTGCGGTTGGTTCCATCTAGTGTCGTTCATTAAGATGAGCCGCAACCTACGACTTTTCGAGACAAGCCACACTGTGGGATTCAAAACTAAGGCTCTTTTGTTCAGTAGACGCGGACTATGCTGCAAGAATTCAGCTAGTTGAATCAGTATCGTTAGGCACCACCTTGACTTGATGTGTTCAACTGTCGTTTATTCCGTATACGAATTCAGTGGTCGAATGAGTACATAAATATTGCTGCAATCCATGGGTAAGCAAGTGGTTTCAGCTAACTTTGCTGAAAACCCTTGCAAACCGGCTTGTGTACAGCGCTTTGTGTTGACGTTAAAGGAACTCCAAGTGTTCATTGCTTAGCCGGAGCATTTCCCATCGCGTCTCACATACCTCGCGCTCAATCAATCAATCAATCAATCAATCAATCAATCAATCAATCAATCAATCAATCAATCAATCAATCAATGTAGTCATTAGCAGGACGTTTCTTGCCAATGTCCCTCCCAACATTAGCAAAACGTCCCTTTTTACTCCGTTTGAATATCGCAAAGGACAAAACCGTGTTACAGCTTATTTACGGTCTGATACGAGAAGGATAGTTATTTGAAGATAACAGGTGTCCCATCTATAGGGCCAAACAAAGCAGGACAAATGTTTCTATGGCGAAGCAAACGTAGCTGTAAGGAGCGTGGTCCCAGAATCGAGCGGGAAAGATAAGACACTTTTACGTGTACTACCCCTGCGACATATCTTAAAGTAGAATCACGGTGCTCTAGCTTGGTATCTTCTTCGCCCTCATGGCATTTCTCTCCGATAAGGCCATGCTTTCGGCAAAGTTCCATGCCATTAGACCGAGGCCACATTGTTCGCTGCGCCGAACAACAAAGCCATTTGCTTTCACGGCTTTCTAGCCGGAATAGCTCCGAGGTTGAATGCCGATCGAAGAATGGGAGCCTTCTTTTGGAAAGCTTCTCCCCTGAACTCTGAACAGCTTGACGTTAAAGAACGCACTTCCGAAAATTGCTTTTTTTTTGCGGGAAACACAATTGTAAGCCCGAACGGCTGTGATCCACACACGGTTAGCCTCAAACCTTCAGACGTTTCCCTTGTTATTTCTCGGATAACGTTGCTTTTCACTTTGTTCTGAGGCTTTCGAGCGTATCTGGTGGCCGTAGTTAGCCTAAGTGGTAGCGCAGGGTCTGCATCCTCCCAAAAGCAATTTATTTTAAGACATACAAAACTTATGGGAATCCCACGCTCTGTGGGCATCGCTTTAAACGAAGCTTTTTCTGCGGCGTACGCGAGGAACGCTCTTCTGGTTCCGTTACCCTTTGCAATATAGGCAAGGTGACTAAATAGAACGTGCTTTTACTGGGAAATGACATCACCCACGTGAAACTGTGCCGGTCGAATACCGGCGCGCGCACAGCATTGGAAGGAACAGAAAGAGATGAGAGCATTGTGGAGCCATCTATGGGGCCCTGGCGTCACATAGAAACAGACCCAGTGGATAGTGGCGTAGTGAATATTGTGGTCTATAGCACTGGTCCGTGGTGCAATACAGCAGCCGGCAACCAGCCGACGCTGACTTACAATGTGGGAGAGACAAGCGAAGAAAACTTCGGTTGAAAATGCTCGCTGGCTTTGCACTATTTATCTATTTATCTATCTATTTATTTATTGTGATCATGGACATCGTCGATGATAGATCATCATGAAATCGTCGTCACGCTGTAGTCGTTACACAGTCATGGTCATACGATTGCCGTCATGCCATCGTCTTCCCATTGTCGTTTTATCATCTTCTCCAATCCAGAAACGTCACCTCATTGTCTTCACGCCTTCGCCGTCTTACGGCCTTTCTTCGGTCCATCGACTTCATTTCTTCGTCATTCTGTCGTAATCACGCTGTCGCCATTCAGCCGTGATTGTGCCACCGTTGTGATGCATCCGTTGTTACACCCTCGTCGTATGACGTCGTGGCAGTGCCATCATCATTACAACTTCGTCACCCGGTTATCGTCCTACTGCCGGCATCACGCCATCATCCTTATGCCATTGTGCTCATGCCGACGTCCCGCTGTCTTCGCTATACCATAGTTGGCATTTCAGAATAGTCATCTCAATGTCATGATGCCACCTTTGTCATGCCATTGACGTCATTCCTTCTTCATCATTCCATCGTCATCGCTGCGTCACCGTCATACATTTGTCATGTCGTCATGCTCATGGGCAATCTTGTCAAGCGAGTGTCATAGCAAAGTGGACCAATAGCGAGGGCAGTGCATGTTGCATGTAGCCGAAGCAGCCTAAGTGTCCAATTCACCGTTACTGACTTTAAATGAACTTGAGCACAGCAACACAGTGTGGCTCTGCATTGCTTGAATGCTAACAGCATTATCGTCGACAGGAATCCTGAAATGGGTTCTGCTGTAATGTTTTTTTTTTGCCTTCTATAAATGTTTCTCTAATTTTGGTGCAGCAGGCCGTGTGTAGCGTTGTCGTGTTTGTCATCATAACGTTTACTTGGCGTAAGTCGCCAGACAATTAAGCTTTATTTGGGCTCAAGAAAGATTCCCGCGAGTGTCTGCGACCTCTCTGCCCCAAGTGGCACGTAAATATGTCGTCGACATTACCGTCGTTGCAATCACTTTGTTGTAAGCCAAGTTGACTGTTTTTAGTCAATCTTGATGTTATCGCTCAAATGACCCTCCGCGCATTTTTTTTCTGCACTACTCCCTGTGTGCTTGCGAGTGTAAGATAAAAGATGTCGTCATATGCTACTTGAAGATTGGGATAACGAACTTAACTGTCTGGCACTAATGAACGGACCGTTTTGGTCTGGTCTGGCCTGGTCTGGATTGAAATGGCTTGGTTTCGTATTGCTTTGTCATTGATTTGGTATTGGATCTATCCGTCCCTCCGTGTTTTGGTCAGCTGCAGATACGTCATGAGATGACAACGAGCCGCTCCGCTGAAGCACAGAGATTGCTGTATTGAATAAAAAACCAGACACAATGCGCAGTAAAATCTGTCATCGTTGTTAGACATTTCCTTGAAAGGGCCACAGCATACTCATCGCTTCTACAGAGTTTGCCCTGTACCTCAAAAAAAACAACAACAAACAAGCAAGCAAACAAACAAAGTAACAAACAAACAAACAAACAAACAAACAAACAAACAAACAAACAAACAAACAAACAAACAAACAAACAAACAAACAAACAAACAAACAAACAAACAAACAAACAAACAAACAAACAAACAAACAAACAAACAAACAAACGCGTGTATTGAAAGAACTCTACCACAATCATGAAATTCTACAGCATGAATCGATATCAGTGGCACCTGTACGATTCCCGTAAGAACTGAAAAGTAAACAAAATGCCGTCAACATAATGGACGCGCCTACCACTCACTGCTTATTGTGAACTCATTCCTAATTTCCACATATATGCCCTGGAGAGTCACATATAGATAGAAGAAATACTGAACTGTTGTAGGTCACAGCCATAGCATTGCTGCAGAAGTGGAGCCCTGCAACGGAGTCTGATATGGTGGCGAGTTTATTATCGACAAAGGTTCTTTCTCTCTCAGCACCTTACGAAGCAAAAGTGAACATCTTCCCATTCCAGATCCGTAGACTTGCATTCAAATGGGTTAAAGGGATTACTTCTTCCAGGCTGGGATAATAACTATGAGTAAGTGCACCCCTGGGGCCTACTTTCTTGTTGGAATTTCCGAGAGTGACTCCGCCGAAGAACCGACTCCACGGAAAGTTCTCGGAGGAACTGGCTCCGCGTATGCTAATTGTGACGAATGATCCGAAGCACAAAGTGTCACGGGTAGGCTTTTAGCTTGGCTCGCCAGACTTGGCAAAGGGAAGTGCAGCAAGAAAAAAAAAAAAGGTAATAAACCACTCGGGCAGACGGGGTATATTGGCCAAACCACTATACAGCCCAAAGCACGTCGTGTGCTCAGATTGCACGCTTGGGAGGCGCGCCATCGACGGGCCCATGATGATCTTTTTTTTTTTTTGACAGCATTCGTCTTGGTGCTTTGGAGCTGTGGTTGCGCCATTTTGGAAAATGTTTTCTTGTTTTGCTAGCCCTACGTATTTTTGATGACTTGTCGAGCAGCTGATGCAGTAACTTTGGGGAGAAATGTCTCCTACATAATAGTGTTTGTAGTTCGCCATTGTTTCTTTTTCGTTTTGCAGCATCAGCCATGCAACTTTCACAATGACACATTGTTGTCAACATACCCTAAAAGAGAAAACACATACAGTCTCTACGCTTAAAATATAAATCCCGTATTCTAGAAACCTTGGCAGCTGATTATTCTATGATATTATGATTTAAAACCTAAGCTGAACCCACTGACTCCATTAGGTGACTTGTACGACGGCGTGTTTAACAAGGATGCTGTGTTGTCCAACTGCCCGCGTCACGCGAAAACATGGCGGAGGGACACATCAGCCAGGTAGAGAGCAGCTCACGCTCTTTTGGCTGCTTTCGACTAGTAGTCGCAAATTATATTGCGCCATTAGGATAGCTATAAAACGCTTGTATGAAGATGCCATTTCTAGTGAAATTTTGTTTCCAAGGCCATTAGGGCGTTTATAAAAAAATGCAACGTATGCCGCTATTGTACTACGTCTAGAAAAACTAATGACAGTTACTATACTTATTCTGTGACTCGGGTTTTAAATATTTTACACTAAAATTGTTCAGTATCCTTGTGTTTCAATGAAACAAGTACACGGCTGACGCCCCCATATGCAGCTCTAGCATTGTCTTTCCTCAGATGTTGTTGTGACCACGTTTTGCCTCAGGAACCTGTACAATTGCGTTGGAGATACGAGTGAAAAATACGTTCTCTTTTCTCGCACTTTGCGATTTTAAGTAGAACGCGGCGTTTCATTTAAGTGAAAAACGCACACGAAAAATTTCCACCGGGAGCCTAAGTAGAACAAGAATAAGTGTATAAAAGGCTCTCGCGCCCTACCTAATAGCGCGCGGGAGATCCCGCAGATGGCAAAGGTCTAAGGCTGCACTTTTGGCAAGCAGCCCTGTTTCTAGTAGGCTGACTCTGCGGCTGAGATCAAAGGGAGGAACCTCTATAGAGTGCGTCGGATGCTATCAGCGATCGCTCATGAATTTCAGCTCTTTCAAGTAATGACCTACAACGGCGAGAAGCAAACGTGGCAACAAGAGGCGCCTATAAAAATATTTAAAAAAATTATTTCGTGACCTACATATGCAGACTAAGATTAAGTTACACAATGCGCGTCTGCATGCGTGTTCGACCAAACGCCACGCATTTCAGAATTCTCGACGGCCCGGCATCGCCCGAAGGAATTGAAAATTTTTTTTCACCGCCATGGTGGTTGCTTGGCGAGCTATTGCTCGCAAAGGCGAGCGCGAGTACTGTAAGTTCTGTGCGTAAGAACCTTTGCAAGAAACGCCGAAAGATGTACGCAGAGAGCTGTTGCGTGCATTTGCGAAAGTCACCCATAAATGATTTGAATTTCAAGGGGGATTTCTCGTTAAGAGGGCGCATTCCTACGAGTCACACGTTATGCGCAGCCATTAACAAAATTCTTCGTCTCTTTGAGCACCTAGCTTATTCGGCGTGGAGACATATGGTAAGTCACGAAGAAAGTGGTCTCGCCGAACTGTAGGAGAATGTTGAAATTTACACTTCGCGCAATTATGTAGGAGCGTCCTTGCCGAAAGCTTTGCTCATTCAAGGCTTTAAAGAAAATGTATCTTTTCCGAGTCACATTGGTCACGATGGCGGTTGACGCGGACCCTTTTGATGGATTTAAGAATCGTTAAAGTCATAGTTCGTAACATCACGCAGCAATTATATTGTAACTTTTTGTAATGCCTAACTTGCATGCGTTCGCGCTAGTATTTTTTGTTAAATGTTTCTTAATCTGAATCAAAAAATGTTTCTTGAATGTGTCGACGAAAATGCCTTTTCTCCAAATCTGGATTAATTTTGACCACCAGGGGTTCTTTAACGGGCCCCCTATGCCCGTGACAAGGGCGTTTTCTAGCATTTCACGCCCATCGAAATGCGGCTTCTTCTTTCTTTTATTTTCCTCCTGAAGAGGAATGTTTAGCTCGAGGGCTGCTTTCGAAATACATGGGAAAGCAGAAATCATTTTTCGTGGCGATCACTACATCGAATTTGATGACGTTTGTTACACTCGATAGAAAAAGTTTAAGTATAGCGACTTTTGGGGAAGCTAATTTTCAAATTTATGCTGGCGATTCTTTTATAAACATTGCTGAAAATCGCAGCATTTCAGAAAACGAAACTATTAAGTTTACGAGTCTATAACGCAGAAATAAATAATGATATCACAATTCTGTAAATCGCACGTAATAATACACCGAAAGCGGACAAAATTATTAGTATTACACGCCGCTCTGCAAACACCATCGATATGTAAGTAGAACGTTGGCAAAACCGTTGTAAACGTTGACAGAACCACGTAAGCTGTAAATTATTATATCACATTTGTACATTTTACACGCTTTACCGTATGCAGTTCACAGAATTGAAACATCTATTTGTGGTGCACAGTTACCAATTTATAAACTTCGTGCTTCTATTTTTTAAAACTTCTCTGTTTTAGGCTATTTTCGCAAAATATTTCAGGCGCTAAACTGAAATTATGCTTGCAGCAGTCGCTAGAATATTGCTTTTTCCCTCAAATACAACAAATACAACAAATACAACAAATAAAATCGTATATAGGCTTTCCCATAAACCCATAAAAGCATTGCTACATTTTAAACGTATATTCATTGGCGGCGGGAAAGTAGGCCTCGACCTTTGATTGATTGATTGATTGGTTGATTCTTTGTTTGTTTATCATAATAAATGTGATGGTAGGCGAAGGGAAAAGCCATTCATCGATGGCTTGAGGGAGTCCTTCCTCATAACCAATACCCATAGACTGAGTTATAGTGACGTTTTATAATAATGCTGCAGCGAAGGTTTGGCTTTAGATATTGTTCAGCAAACCAGTTACAAATAGTTATTATACTAATTCGGTTATTACTCTAATTTTTCTTTTTTGTTTCGCTGTGCTGTCGATGTACTCCACGGCCATGAATAAAGGTTAGCCAGTTGCTCTAACTTTCCTGGACTGGAGAATAGTGTTTGGTCGTTGCGAAGCTTTGGGGGAGAAGTTTTAATTAGTCGATAGGAAAGCTATATTTTCAAGCACGGGAATAAATAAACAACAATCACAAAAAAGGAATTGCCGGATTTATGTGGGAATAAGACACTTCCTGCCTAATTAGGTCTGAACTGGTCCGTCATCACACTTTTGGTCATTAAGAGGAGCCTCATTGTTTTGACAAACCGAGCACCTGCGACGTGCCTGAAAGAACCTGTGTTTATGTTCCACCGTGCGCGCGCTTACGAAAACACTGCCACTGCAAGGTTTTCTTGGCAGTTAGTTGGCATCCCTACAGGTAGCTTGGCTATTTTTTTCTTATTTAAGACACTTCAAAAAAGAAAAAAAAAAGAAAAAAATGCCTTAGCAACAGGGAGTTTGCACTTGCTTTATCTTGCGAAAGGTCAACGTTCGTGAACTCGCGCTTGAAGAGCTTATACAAACAAAGCCTCCCAGAATCCTCCAGCCTAAGCTTTATAATGGTCTCAGATCCTCGTACTCTCCATCTCATACGCTCAAAAGAAGGAATAAAGAAATCGTGGAGCATAATTTGAAGAAGCAAAATGCAAAAAGTAAGTTTTCTGGGTGTAGGCGGCTACTGAGTTTTGCAAGACTCCCTTGGGACAACAACACCAAGTCCCTAAGACGAAAATGCAGTGCATGCTATCAACGCGCACGTTTAGGCGGAAACCTGTTACCAACATCGTCATTAAAACCGAAATGCTGGCAGGCTCTCGATCTAACTTCGGTTTAACACGCACTGCACTCACTCACTTTTTTTTTCTTTCTGTTTTCGATTCCCCGAAAGAAGCTATGCAAAGTTGGCCGAATGATTATAGCCAGGAAGTCGAAAATAGACGCACGATACGTAAACTGTGTAGGTGGTATTGCATACAGCAAACATCGCGCGTCCAGGGAACGCGCAGAAACATCATTCTACAGCACGTTTTTGAGCGAGAACGCCTTAGATAGTTTCCGTTCCGGACGTAGACTACACGCTGCCTAAGAAAAAAAAAAAAAAAAACTAGAGGAGGGGTGAAGGCGGAGCTGGCTTTTAGTAATTCAGGATAGCGTGTGGATAGAGGATTCGGGATAGAAGGGGAGCTGCTTTCCTCCAAGGCCTAAACATCTGTGGCGATGCAGTGCCTCAGGCAGCATCGTCTGGTTTTGAAATCATTGAGCAGACGAGAAGTACTAGTGGGCGTCTGCAGCTTGAATAAGTGCTTTCATGTTATTCTCAGTAACGATTGATGCCAGTCCTTTCCCAGGATAGATGGCGCTGACACACTTTAACCGTTAGAGGTTCTACATGCAAGCGCAACACGAAGGCCTCCTAATAGCCGTCAACTGAGTGTTTTGAAAGTACGCTCGAAGGTACTTTGCCGTCCAAGGAACACTTGCTTTCACCGCACTGAAGAAATTATGAAAGAGGGGCTCTCAAATGAGTAGGGGAGCCAAAATCAACATGCTGCTCGCTTGTGGCTTCAGACAAATCAACAGAAATGCCTGTCTCCATGCCACTTTAATTTCTACGAGAGCAGCTAAAAGCTCGGAAACTCCCCGACATTGTGACGTTGTGGATTTGGCGTGGCGGTGCTAAGCCTGAGGACGTGGGATCAAATCTCGGCCGCGGCGGCCACTATTTAGACGGGGGCGAAATGCCAAGACGATTATGCACGGTGCATTGAGTGCACGTCAATGTACCCCAGGTACATGGAAATTAATCCGAAGTCCACCACTTCGGCGTGCCTCCTAATCATATTGTGGTTTTGGCACGCAGAACCCCGGGATTTAATTACAAGCATGGAAGCTGAATTTGCTTTTGCTGTGTTGGTCGTCAGCTGCATCACACCATCGTCCTCGTCAGGCCACCTCCTCATTTTCATTCATAATCTTGTTCCACACATGTTCCACATAATTAGTCACGTCTATGTGGAACATGACTGCGAGTGTATGGAGAACAAGAACAAAATTCTGTCGTTCGCGGCCACCGGAGATAAATCATGACTCTGCAACTATGTGCACGGTTGGACCTACACTGTTTACCTCGTTCCCCGTAAGTTCCACTACGTGGAATATCTTTGCAACCATGTTCCGCTTATTTGGTGAAACCTGTTGGGGGACTAAATGAGCAATACCTATGTGGAATGGTATTAAACGTGATATACGGTAACAGTGGGCAAGAAGCTCGACCAAACGAAGAGCCGATGATCAAGAAGAATCGTTCCACATAATAGCCTACCTAGTAAGTGGAACATTCTTTGCAAATATTTAGGCCCTAATAGAAGCTATATGGAACGGGATTTATAGTGTACACTCGCTAACAACCCAATGTTCCTTTTTTATGGTATTTATTGCAATCAGTAAAGGTGGTACGCATACAGAAATTATATACAGTATTGCGAGCACAGTGTTGTCATACCCAATGACGAGAGGGCGAACAGTACATTCATATCGCACATTCGACTGGACTCTTTTCACCACTCCCGCAAAGCTTCAAAGGTCGTTTAACATGTAAGTACGCTTTTTCGTCACAATAAGCGCATTCCTATGGCATGAACAAATCCGGAATAGTGCTACTAAAGTCGCTTGTCTCCGTAATACACTTTCATTGTCATTTTACACGACCATCAGAGCGCTTCGAAACCGCTTTCAACAGACGAGTCGAATGTGTCAATTGAAAAGTCACATCACACAAAGCAACCAGTGATTGCGTTAAAAGCTAGAAAGGAGGTAAAGGTCAACGCCTAATCAAAAATGAATACTAAGTCTTTAAAGCGCTGAGTAATCCGAATAAAGGCATTTACAAATTTTTGAAGCAAATAGTAGTTCTGCCTTTCGGCTTCGCCGACGATTATTGCACAAGCTATGCAGCCCTGTGATCAAGTCAAGTCAAATGGTAGGTCATCGCACGATGCAACAAGATAGCGGATATTGTTACAATTTATATCAAGCTCTTTCTGAAAATCTTTATGAAGAATGTACCAGAATGAAATTACACTTTTATCGTTAATAAATTAGTGTTCAATAGTTTCTAGTACATTACAAAGGCGTCAGTCAATAGATGAAAGAAAGATATCCTTTTCTAAAAGCCACGCTCTAACTGGCAAGGTTTTAATGTGTAAACTTTAAAAAAAATTAGTTGAAGGTAAACTGGCATTTCACGAAGTCTGGCAAGTACACCAGGTGGGGGGAGTTCGATGCATACTTAGCGATAAAACGGTGGTGGGACAGCATCGATGTTTTTTTTAAGCGAAGCCTTTCTAGAATCTTTCTGCGCTTAGGAGGTGTAAATAACGGTTATCCACCGCACAGGCGCACATCTATGCCAAACGTTGTGCTCCCGCAACTCATGGAAAGCATGTCTCACCATAATACAGGGTGTTTTGGCGAACACTCTCAAAGAATTTTAAAGGTTGCCTGTGGCAGACAGCACAATTCTTGTTCCTGAGCTCGTCTGCTCGAAGAGGCAGACATTACTTGCACAAAACATTGAAATACATAATCCACCTATTAACAAAATTGCAGTAATTAACTTTTGAGTAATTACCCTATAGCCCATATGGCAATTTACAAATTCTAGTCGTGGAGTTCGCAAAGCGGATTCGCTTGGAAAGAATTCTCAGTATGACGCCAGCTTCGAGATATTAATTCCCGAAGTTTGCGGAGAAATGCATTGGCGTTCCAGTTATTTTTTAAACAAAACGTTGTTTTATGTATTGAAGCACAAAAGTAACTTTGTGCTATTGTGCTTTTGTGCCCTCCCCCCCCCCCCTCCCCCTTTCTCTACCTCCAGAAGTTTTTCTTTAACGACGAAGCTTTCCTTCTGAGCAACCCGTATGCGTTTCCTTTGCATCTACATGCTATCCATCGGGTTGTGTGCAAAGTTGTATCCTTTCTTTAGCTCATAAAACCAGAGCTGTGTTGATACTTGGTGCTACTTCTTCAAAAGTTCGCTGTGCTGACGAGATGGCGCATCAGTTGCCACGCTCATGAAAATGAATTGCCAGAACGTTGAAAGCGGGGGAAAAAAACCGCCATACTCCAAAAAGAAAGAAAGAGAGGAAACAGTGGAAGTAAAAAAAAGTGCGTTTCGTCTAAACATCTAGTTGTCTAGGGAAGCAGCCATCCGGTGGACTGAACGAAACACCGAGATGAGTTAATGTATGCAAGGCTGGAGCTCTTGAAGGAGCGAAGATATAACGCGATGAATTCGTGCATGTGGGTGACGGCGGTGCAGCAAACAAGGCGTGGGAATTCTCCCCAGTCATCGTCTTCTTGAAATTCCGTCTATAGGTTTTTCAGAAGTTGTGATGAAGCGCCTGCTTCCTCCCCCACACTTCCATTTCTCGGTCTGGTTTAGGCGTATGAATGGCCGCCTTCCTTGGAGAAATCAGGACGGCGACGAGCAAAATGTCGAGTGGTGCACTCACGCTTGAGTGTCCGTGGGTATTTCTAAGCCGTTGTTGCATGTATTAACATTTCGGCAACTTTCAGCGGGAGAGTAATTTGCTGTCTTTTGCTGATCTATAGTGGTTGCGGGCTTTAGGTTTGCGGTTGGTAAACTCACACACCAGATGTAGTAAACTTTGAGCTGTTCTCATTCCCGGGTTCGCTCACATAGGTTTGATCGAAAAGGACAGTAAAAATAGGCAGTCAACCTGAGTGTGACAAAAGCATACAAAATTAGAGGTTCCTCTTAAGTGGAAGCTTTTAAGGGGAGCTCCTCTCCAAATACATTCCAACAGAGAAATAGAACATGGCTCGCATGTTCATGACAACATTGTCTACAGAGTGGGAGCGCCCTGTTATCATCAACAAAAGTGTTGCGCTGTACTTCCTGGAAGAAGAATTCAAGCCGTAAATCTCTAACTGGGTAACCCTGCACCAAGAACAGATATCATAATTGTGTTAACTATATCTGTTAGTTTCAAAAATGGACGAATATATGCTACTTTAAGGGTCACGTGAAATTGGTACGATGTCGTCAGCAATTTTTTGCAGACGCCTTAAAGCCAAACTACGCGTACGCTTGCCTGCGCGCTAAAGCTCGCGAGCACGCGCGTCTTTGCTCACTATTGTCGCGTTGGTAGACATCATTTCGCAATTGTTGTGAGGCTGCCAGACCGCTGATATTTCTCTGGAGATGCTATCAATGCTCGTGCCACGCTTCGTGGTACGAGCATTATATATATATATATATATATATATATATATATATATATATATATATATATATATATGGGAGAGAGAGAGAGAGAGAGAGAGAGCGAGCCTGTGAAATGCGGTCACCGGATACAGATAAAGAAGTAGGCGGGTCAATATATATATAATGTACGATCTGTCTTGCACTATCTGCGCATGCGTGAGGACACGTGGGCGCAAGCTTTCGCGCTCCGGCACGCGTACGTGTAGTTTGGCCTTAAATCGCACACTAACGTTGACTTGTTGGTCGTTAATAGTTGGTGATCATTAGCTTTGCACACAAAGAAGGGCACACATATTCCTTCAAACGTTTTGCTAAAATTCTTACCGAAATTTCAGTTCATAATAATCCGCACGTTGCATAACAAAATTGAGGCCCCACTAGCGGCTGGAGTTGTGGGGATGGTTCAGTGACAATCACCGCACTGAACCATAATTTGTTATGAAAATTACTAGAGGAAGTTCTGGCACAATCGCGTCTACGGAAGTGACGAGCGTGGTAGTTCAGCCGACGCGGAAACGACATGGAATTACGTAAACTTCGTCCTTCCTGGGTTCTAACGACTTTGCTGACTTGGCAATTTGATCATTTTCAACAATTCATATGCTTCCGAAAAGAACTGCTTTCTGAAAAGGAAACTGTCAGACAGTGGCGTAGCCAGAAATTTTCTTCGGGGGGGGGGGGGGGGGGGGGGGGAGGGCTCAGGTTGCAGCGCAGCCTCCTGCTTATAGAATTTGTCGAGGAATCAAATGCATGAATAATAACTGCATTGCCAATTCCATTGTATAATAGATGCTGCTAAACGAATTATTGAACGCTATGCACTGTCCGTTAAAATATGTATGTTTTCATAAAAGAATATATTCGTATGCCCCAAAAATTGTGGCAGAAATAACTGATATCAATGCTTGCGCATTGTTTTGTCTAATTAATAAGTACAGAAAACATCACATGAACTTTAGAACTATTGACCCTTTTCGCGGAGCAGTTTGTTTTAGAGAAACGAGATGGCGCTCACGGCGGCGCGCCATACCTCTCCTCAGCGACCGCGCACGAATACGAAACCATGACCGCTTCTACCTTGCTGTCGGAAATGCAACCGAGTTTTCGCTAACACACTGTGCTCCGATAATGATAGATTGAATAATGTGGATTGAAGACGTGTGCAGTAGTTGGCTGCAAAAATAGTGACTGGCATGTTAAGGAATAGAATGAATCTGTGTGGCGAAGTTCGCGGACCGCTGCTGCAACTGTCCGAGCGTGTTACCGGCACTTCGTGATGTACGGATTTCCTCGAGGATACAGAAATTTGTTCATCCGCCAGCCTTGTATCGCTAACCTTCAAAGAAAGGGCTTCATCTCCAGAACGTCGGCAAGAGTGAGTACCAATTGTTAAACAATGACAAAGGGAGTAGCGCCGCTTCCTGTCATAGTAAGTTTCATACACATCTGTCCCGAATGGCAGGAAAACTTACGCCCACTCTATCGCCGACGTATCAAGAATAAGCGAATGAACGCACAGTTGAATATATGCGCACTGTATACACACAATGAATGACGGACTACACATATGGCGCACCAATGGTCGAAGCTGAATGTTTCGTGACGGTCCACAAGAGTAAGCAAGTTACTAGCTGTAATATATATTTGCTACAAGGTATTACAATGTACAAAACAGCTACGTTTCAAGCCTTGTGCGCAGCAAGAACAAATCTATCCGATTCGGAACTGAGCACACCCGCGAGTGATTAGGCAGAAAATAATCAGATAGTGGCCGCACCGAGGAACTTCACTGAGCTAGAAACTGACAAGGCACTGCTTCAAAATATTTGCCGAATAAAGAACAAAGAGCAAAACACGTTAATGCTGACTGAATTCATAATCGGAAAGCTTGGAATGCATATTTAGCCCCGCTTTTAGAAGAAACACCATATACGCTGCTTGCGCCGTTTGGACATAGCTTAATCAGCTCCGAAAGCGCTTTTGCATGTTCTCTGAAGCTGTTATCAAAGCTTCGTGTCGTCCACCTAGTCACCGTCTACGATATCTCCGAAAACAGAGCTTTTCTAAGCCGCGCCGGCGTCATACACTTCCATTGTAAACAAGGAGGCAACGGAGGCAGTTGAGGCAAGCAATGGACGCGTCACCACGTGATCAAATATGGCAGCGCCCACGGGATTGCCGCGAAAAGGGTCAATATCAGTTCGAAACCAGCAAAGCAGTGCATGCAGCTTATATGAAAAACGTAAAGGCCATGAAATGAATAAGTTGAGGACAAATATTTTGATGAATCTTTGTCATTCAAGAACCTTGTTCCTGGCCGCTACATATGCAACGGCCAGGAAGAAACCTCAATGACGCTATCCCTCGTTGCAATCGATTGCGCAGGAGGAGCTGTAACTCGTCGTGTATTGTAATTACACCGAGATAATACTCGCAGCAGGGAGTACAAATTAAAAGTGGGAGTTCTGCAAAATATATATTAGAAATGCGAAGATAGAATGGAATATACCAATGGCGAAAATACAACTCGCTAAAGGGCAAGAAAAGGGTCGCTGGAAACAAAGTTCACTGCTTGTATACACAAAACCTCGCAATAAGATATTTAAAAATACGTATGAGTCTCCAATAAATCTACGTATTTAAGCAAACGTCAGTGTATATAATGCGTCAACCAAGCCAAATAAACATGTTGCTCAGTCACAGATAGTAACTTTGCGCACAGAAATACAGATGATCTAGGCAAGAACATAACTATGATCCCCCCCCCCCCCCCTCCCCCCCTGGCTACGCGCCTGCTGTCAGATGCCACGCAAAGCGTGAAACTTAAGGCTATACAAGACGATCAATACGTGCAGCCTTGGAATACGCCAGTGTATTTTGGGATCCTCGCCAGCTCTACGAAATCAATAAAGTTGAACGTGTTCGGAAATTGGCAGCAAGATTTATTTACTCTTCCGATCGACGAACGCAATCCTCAACAGCCCTGCTAACAAGGGCAGGACTACGAACGCTAAATGTCCGCAGAAAGATAGCCCACCTAACGTTCCTCTATCAGTTGTCAAACGGTAAATATAAGTCGGACTCATCGTCATGGCTGCTCCCACCTGGAAGAATTTCTCCTCGCACCAATCATTGTCACGTTTTTCTGCGGCGTAACTCACGAGTTGATCTGTATAAATATTCATTTCTTGTTCGCACTATAGCTGAACGCAATAGCCTTGGTCCGGAAGCTTCCAGGGTCGCAGATGGCTTGACTTCCTATGAACAAAATTTGGCGTTGTATTTTTCGTGAGTTGCGGGGAATCAATTGACTAGCGGGGAAGTATGCCTATGAGGGGAGCACGGCGTGCTTCGCATTGTTGTACCTTATCATCAATTATGTTGTTCGGATGGTTGTTTTGAGCTTGTTCTGCATTGAAACGTATGCTGTTCTGTATGTTGTATGCGTGATTTGCAAGAATGCATCCACTGTTCGCTTCACTTCGCTGAGTGCTCGTTGTCTCTGCCTTACCGGGGTATGAGCCATTGCTCTGGCCTGCACTGCCGCCGGGATCGGCCCACCATTGTTTTCTGTGGACGTTGCGCCACGTCCAGGGATCCAACCATAGACAGTTTCGCTATAAAATTTGTGTAGAAGAACTTGAGAAAATTGCAAAAGTATTTGTCATCTCGTATGTGGCCACCATGTTCCCTTAAGTGCTTAGCGTCGAGAACTGTCTGCCGTGGCTGTCGTGGTTCATTGAAGTTTTCCTGCGTTGCGTGTCTTGCTCCCCAAGATTACGTTTGTGCCGGAAACATAAGCAAAACCAACCACTGACAAAAGGTTTTGCTTACGTCACGCAAACACGTAAACGCCGTAATCTGTGTCCGGACTTAAAAGGTGCCGTTAAAAAACGAGAACAACCTAAGCGCAAAGCTGATGCAATCGCAGGACGCAAGTGACCGCTTTCTTTCTTTCTTTCTTTCTTTCTTTCTTTCTTTCTTTCTTTCTTTCTTTCTTTCTTTCTTTCTTTCTTTCTTTCTTTCTTTCTTTCTTTCTGTTTCGTTTTCTTTTCTTGCAACCATCTACGGCCATTGCTACGCAGAGGTGGCGCTAGCGACACGCCTGCTTCGAAGACAAAAAGGCAGGACGAGGCGTCCGTGCTCTTCACGCGAACATGGGCTGCTTCCTTCTATGGTCACGCGGACGTGCCTTTCCATTAAGCTGATTAACAGGCTATTATTTATCGACGACAAGGGCGCCGCCCTAGCGGTGACACACGTCGGCATTCGGAGGAACGCGCCGCACTGCGTCGGGAGTAACTAGGGTGCAATAAATAAAAGATTATTCACTCCGTCTCTGCTGCTCGTTCTCTTCATGCGGCCTGGCTGAAAGATGGTGGGGGGAAGTCTGCTTGAACAAAACTGATTTTGATGCAACATGCGACCCGGGAACTAGTAAGTTGCGATGTAAGCGTGGTATAGGTGGCCTAGATTTTCCCTCGCACCGTTGCTGAACTTTTTGTTTGTGGCTTCTAAGGTTTTGTGAAGCGTAACACATGGCACTATAAAGCCTCTCCTCTTCGTATAAGCGGCACGCTTTCATGGTTTGTGTAACCAGCCTTAATCCTAACTTCGCCCAAGTGGCCCATTTGGTGTTAAAAACTAATAAACTGTATGACAAGCCATCACATCTATGGCTTGCGGGTCCACAGGCCCGTTGCCAATTTCGAAATCAATAGTGCGGCAATCCGTCGCACTTACAGACTTCGAGTGTAGTTTTCAAATGCTACCGTAGTTTAGGAGACAACCGTTCCCGCTTAGATTAGGAGTGAAGTCAGGAAATTTTCTGAAAAGCGGAATCATTTCAATATACCGTATCGTGCCTATAGGTGGGCTTACTCACTTTTGTTACGCCTATTTGACACAATATGAATACACTGCTCAGTCGGTACTGTCCCTCTGTGGGTGCATATTGCGTATCAATTCTAGGAAGATGTAGAGAAAGCTGTACTACGGTTTAGCATTTGGGTATCGCTGACTGCAGGTCGGGACACGACTATTTCAGAAATTTTAGAGTGTGTTCGTTAGCTTGTTCGTTATAAGGTATCTGAATACAAATTTTATTTAATTGTCATTTAAAGACAAAACTAAAGAAAACATTACCTAATGCAAAACAATAAATAGTAATTAGAACTATCGGTATTGTTTAAATCGAGGTGCACTGTGAAGTCATGCTGTAATGTTTTGCGGGTCACAAAAAATAAAGGAATAATAAAGAAATAAATAGAATGAATTAGATAAGCCTACTTCTTGTGGAATACATTGCGAGTCGAATGAAAATGTAGAATAAGAGTTCCTATGGTGCGCGCGTTTTTAACTAATGTTGTGATTAAATGATTCACCATATGCACGGTGAACAATCTTCTGGTTCTTCTTGACTTACAACGCAAAATTACATATTTGCATTGTAAATCAAGTCCATTCATCTGATGACCATGCGTCAGATGTGATTCCAAGTGTACAACGTATGCTTTGTCAGGCACACGAGGAGGCTCTCGCATATGGACCTTATTTTGCGACGCCAAACCCGCTCTTCAAGCCATTGAGTGCGTTATGAGACAAGGCCCTTATTATATTTTAGCTCTAGAAATCGCAGAGCTTCTCGACATTGCGACCAAATGCGGCCACCACGTCACCTTTCAGTGGATACCTGCACACTGTGGCGTGATAGGAAATGAACAAGCAGACGCTGAAGCTAAAATAGCTGCAAATAATGCGCCAGAAGTAAGCATCGCGTTCTCACGAACAGACACAAATGCCCTGCTTCGGTGCGTTATGCGGAACTCTACACTTGAGTACGGGACCAATCCTGATCGACGACACAAGAGACTGCACAAATGGGACCCAGAAATGAAGTTCCGCATGCCTCATAAACTGAAGAGGAGCACAACAAGTCTGCTACACCGGATTCGTCTTGGTGTTGCACTCACGAGGCGTTATACACATATCATCGGCTGCAGTGACACTGGTCCCAACTGCGATCACTGCCCAGTGCCAGAAACACTTGAGCACATATTTTGCTCATGCCCAGCGTACGCGCGAGAACGGCAGAGCCTCATTTCAACTATTCAGCGAGTAACTAAAAGACCAATGTCGGACGAGATTGTCTTAGGTGCTTGGCCTGACGCCAACAGAGCAGCTGTGGTCATCGAAGCGACGGTAGCCTTCCTTCAAGCCACTGGACTCCATGCACGACTATAGTATGACCTCAATGGGATGGACATGTACATACGCTCCTCCTAATCTTATCATCATCATTCATCGCTCTTTTTATCCCCTCCCCCCTTCCCCAGTGTAGAGTAGCAGGCCAGAGCAAACTAACGCTCAAGCCGGCCTCTCTGCCTTTCTTCAAATAAGCCTCTCTCTCTCTCTCTCTTCTTGTCAGGCACACGTAGCACATTCTAAAACAAAACAAAACAAAAAGCTTTGGTCGTTACGATGCGTTGGTGCTACAGAATTCCCACGCTAAGGAAACATGTGCTTCTATGAATATGTCAAACCGTATACCTTGAAACACATTTTTTATGCTGCCAACTCCCGAAAGAGTAAAACAATTTTCTACGCCACAAGTTTTGCAAAGATCACACGTACTCTTGCAGCTCCTCACTATGCAGCAGTCACAAGTTACCTTTACCAAACTGTCAAGCTTTATCAATGAACCTGAAAAAAAAAATTCTCAGTCAGATCAGCAATATGTTGGTGCCTATGTAGCAGAAAGCTGTATCTGCCGACTTAAGAATTATACGTCAGTCATTCCAGTGCCATTGTTTGTAACGCCTGCTTTTTTCAATAGATATCCTGACTTTGTTGTAATTTTTTACCTTTTAAATTCTCCCTTTCCCAACATCCTCCTGTCCCATGTACCGCCTCCTGGCTTCTTAGAATAACGAAGTAAGTAAAATAAACTTGGTTTTCAAGTACTACACGAGAACATCGACAGCGAAATGGAGCGACCATTCTGGTGCAAGTACGAGCACTGCGAAACCAATAACAATGTTTCCCGCGTTGGCATCGTTTAATGTGCCAACTGTGAGACATTTTACTATGAGCGGAAGCTGTTCGCCACGAAATAGGTCGCGTTACCATGACCCACTTTTTAGTGCATTTGATCAGAGCCTCGCGATGAGCAAAAAATATTGAATTGAATTATTCACGTTTCACAAAGAAAGCCAGCCTCCCGAGATCGAAAGGAAACGGCTCTATTTCGTCTGACCATTCCCTGCAATTGAATCCATCTGAAGAAAAATTGCTGTGAAGATGCGGCGTTCGCCTTATTGCCTAGTCTCTGCGACAGGGCGTAAAAGCTTAAAAAGTCGTCATGATTCTTTAAAAGGCCTTTTCGAGGGACCAGCGTTACTCTTAATGGAGAGTAAAGGACAACGAAAATAAATGGTCACGCCGTTTTCAGAGGGAAACTCTAAGATGATTCATCGAACTAAATTTTTCTCTCTCTTGTTTCATGTAGATAGTAAAGCATTTTCTGTTGCATTGGAAACTAAAAGTGCCTAGCGTGGTCTGTTCCTGAATCCCATTACAGATAGAAGTGTGACGTGTTAAATTCTATTGGAAATCGTACGACTGACTGACTGACTTAGTTGCTTGCTTGCTTTGCTTATTTGCTTTGGTTTGCTGATTCGCTTTACTTTATTTACTTGCTTTACTTTACTTACTTGCTTTGATTTACTTTACTTACTTTGCTTTGTTTTGATTACTTGTTTTGCTTTAATTTATTTGGCATTGCTTTGCTTTATTTGCTTTACTTTACTTACTTACTTTGCTTCGCTTTACTTTATTTACTTGCTTTAATTTACATTACTTAACTTTACTTAAAGCAAAGCAAAGTATACTTTGCTTTGCTTTACTTTACTTACATTGCTTTGTTTTGCTTACTCGATTTACTTAGTTGCTTTGTTTTAGTTTGCTCACTTTGCTTACTTGCTTTACTTTAATTTACTGACTTTGCGTTGCTTTGCTTACTTACTTTACTTTACTTTATATTACTTACATATTTACTTCATAAATTAAAACAGTTCCAGTGCGGTTACCCAGTTAACCAATGCTTCATCCTGTCTCAAGGACGAAACGAATTTTCTGACCCCTAAATACATCTGGAAATGAAACATTGCCAGAATTGTGTAACAGATTAACGTTGCCAGTCGGGTAATATATTACCTTCGATCGGTCTGTTAAAAAAAGAAGAAACAAACAAACAACAAAACAAAGAAACAAATGCATACACGGACATTGCATCCTGCTGCTGTATATAAATTATGGGTGAGTGATGGCCCGCTTTCGTAACTAAGCCGTACCATATTGAAGGCAGCAGGCACATGTGACTTTTGAGGCGGTGCCGCTCGCTATGAAAAACGTGACACAAATTCGAAAGCTTGCGGCTTTCGCCACACCTCAGACGACGCTACGGATTTTGCTCGAAATCCGCGCGGACGAAGGCTCTTTGCAGCATTTTCAATAGAACACTGGACATAAGGGAGGAATACGCTGCAAAAGGCTTCGAGTATTGGCGAAGTCTAAAGACAGGCGAGCATGACACGCCATAGCCGTAGTCCTTCAAGAATGAAACAAAACAAACATGCAATAAAGCTTTCAAGTTTGGTAACACAATTATTTACACGGTATGCTGTACTTTGTTTGTCCAGATTATTTATTTTTTCGATGTACGGGCAACTTTGCTCAAAATGTTACTCTTAACGAGGTACGTGCTCTGGCTGAAAATAGTGCTAGCGTTGTCCGCTAGACTTCAGGAATTTACATACTTTTTTGCGCGCTTGCGAAACTTTGGACGAAATCAGAATCACGATAGAGAAAGAGGAAAAATCGACTGATCGGAAGCACTTTGTTTTTATTTTTTGCTTTTTTTCTGTCTTACAAACAAACCGAGTGGCGCCACAGGCGAGGCAGTTGACGTTTTAGTCGAGTCCTTTTTTTCGTCGTGGTAACTTTTAGTTTTTTTCTAGTTTTTTTTGTCATTTCACATGCCTGTGATTGTCGTAGTTTTAACGCGATAGCGTTTAGGGCCCCGTGTCGCAGAAAATCTGGCATTGGCAAGTGGCGTGTGATCGCGGGTGGCGAAGAAAATTATGCAACCACATCGACCGCGCAGACCCTCCTCGTGGTGCAAGGTTTTGGTGAACAAAAATTGAATTTCTCACAGTGAAATCCGTTAGAAAAATGATAAAGTACGACTTTACCATTCGGCGTCGGATTCGCCGTCGGATTGTTTACCAATAGGCGTCGGGTTGTAGTTTGAATTTAGGAGAAAACCTAATTCTGCTATGAGGAAACTCAAACATTTCTACCAGACCTGCACGCGCCGGGGCAATAGCAAACAACTAATAAAATAATAAAAAGGTGCCAGGGCCTTCACATTTTAATATAAGACCACTTAAATTGCCCCCGGAAAAACGTCTTTCCAGCAATGCATTTCAGTTCATAAGTGAAGCTGACTTTAAGGGGATCGGTGTAAGCTTGGTCTTTGTAAGCTGGCTTTCCCACGTTCAGTGTTACATTGAATGAAGCCCACTTGCCGTATACGAACGATGCGATGCGAACGGGTCCCGATAACGCTATCGCGTTCTACTATTAAAGGCGAAGCTTAAGTGGCCTCCAAGTTTTTTTTTATCAAGTGATGTCAACCGGCAGAATCAAGCGGTGGTAGAGGGGAAGTGCACGCCCTTGACCTGGGACGGGGGAGGGCGAGAAAGGCAGGGGGGGGGGGGAGGGGGCTGGTCAGGTCGCATACTAACTATAACATACTTTCGTCCTTCTCTCTCCTTTCTTTGTCATCCGTTTAAACCCCTTCCCCCGTGTAGGATAGCAAACCGGAAGTGCGTCTGTTGGACCTCCCTGCCTTTCCTTTCTTCTTTTTCCTCCTCCTGCCTTTCTCTCTCTTCTCGGGGTGGTTGGGGAGTGGGAAAGAGGGCACATGGTCGGTGAGCTACACCACCGTCACGGGGTAATTTTCTTCATTCTTGACAAAGTTATACCTGGGAATTTTAAGAATGACAGCCCACACATAAATGTCATGAAACAAAGCACCGACAGTACATGCCTTATATATTAAATCTTCTCAGGGTGAAATAATAAACGTGCGAAACAATACCAGAAACCTGAAAATGATGTAATTTTTTTCGTTGCGGACTAGTTTTTTCACACTGAACAAATAAAGTGCTGCACAAAATACAAAAGTAAAGGTGGAAGGATAGGCACTTTGCTCTGTCCTCTATTTCTTTTCGCCCTTCTAGTATTACCCGCCGCGGTGGCGCAGTCAGCTAAGGCGTTGCGCTGCTGAGCACGAGGTCGCAGGATCGAATCCCGGCCGCGGCGGCCTCATTTCGATGGAGGCGAAAGGCAAGAATGCCTGTGTGCTTGCGTTGTAGTGCACGTTAAAGAACCCCCGGGTGGTCAAGATGAATCTGGAGCCCTCCACTAAGGTATGCCTCATAATCAGAACTGGTTTTGACACGTAAAACCCCAGAAAGAAGAAGTATTTTGCGCAGGACGTTAATTGTTCAGGAGAATGATTGTTTTAATGTAATGCTGATACGTTGCCCTAAGCCACAAGTGTAGCATGTTTTCGGGTTATAAAAAGGTGAGTAACTTTGCATAGACAGCCATTTCACGTAAAAAGAATGCTTTCTCGCTGTTTCTCTTTGCAGGCCACTGCAGAAACCCCCGCTAGACGTTCTAACGCCCTCTAACATCGTTAAGTGAGGCGATCTCATAACGCGATACATCCTGACCCACTTCGCCGCTTTGGAAAAGCTGTGAGTGCGCCTGCATTTGTATTTTTCTGATTCTTTCGGGCAATCAATAACAGACCGGTAATCTAATCCACCGCATCATACAGCATGCACACGCGTGCGCGCAAACGCGAATGTTTCCTCGCGTGGTCAGAGCCGGACACTAACGTGGTGTTCGACCCAACTTTTCCGGTCGAATGTTTCTATCGGAAATCAATAAACGACCACAAGTAGCAGCGGGCGCGAGATCAATACACAATCCCTAGGGCCTGTATGACCAACCGATGAGTGAGATTCGGTTTATGCGATTGGTTACTTCCGATGATGCGCTGTTTAAGTGATTTACGTAAAGTTTCTTTGTTTTTAACTGGTAATCCTGCTCAGACAGCCAAGCAGTTTAGTGTCGCGTTTATCGATATGTAGGATGATCGATGCGTTGAACCACTTATGTATTCTGCATGGGGCGATGAAGGGCCCAGAAAATTCGCTTACGGAAGTAGCAAAAGGAGAAGCATATTAGTTGCAAATGTAATTTGGGAAATGCGTCTGCTTCTACCCAAAACATGCGAAACGTTGCGATGGAGTGTAGACCCTTTTATCGGCGCGGTGGCAGCACAATGTTTGCGACCCCAGAAATCTTGAGGTCGCCCGTTTTAGGCAGCCCATTTTGTCACAGGAAACAAACTGTTTTGTCCTGTAGTTGCGTCTAAGTACACTCTGTCAAACGTATGCAGGCTACGCTGCCTATGACCATCAGGCTTACTACAGGCACTTTAAGGGAGGCTAGTGCGGTGTAGCGCGAAGTAGGACGGGCGACAAAGAGAAAAGAGGGCAAGCGCTTACTGCCCACTGAAACTTTACTGTCTGATACATGGTTTTATGTGGGTTTTATATAGTCACTGACGTGACTGACGACCCCGAAATTTGCCGAAAAAAACTCATCGACCGGACGTGATGTGTGTACCAAGCAAGGCTAAATGCCTCTCACCGAACCAATAATCAGACAGTTAGCATCAAGAACTGTATCCTGCTGCTCAGGGATAATGCTTTTCCACACTTCCTAACTTCGGCAGTATTGCAAGTTATTTGTGAGATAGAGTATAGGTGAGCACATCATGTGTCATATGAACCTGCGGATGAACTGGCACCCCCATTGTTCTCTGCCATGTCTTTCTTCAATCGATCGATCAATCGATCGATCAATCAATCAATCAATCAATAATTCTTACTTTCAAAACCCTTGCTGCGCTGTAGGGTGGCAAACTGGACGCTCGGTTCACGTCCGTGCGTTTCGTTTCTCTCTCACTCACCTTATTAGCTGGTAACATTGCGATGCATTCTTTTTTCTCAAGTTAGGAAACGCGTTCTGAAGGCCGAAATCCGAGGAGGAGAAAACAAACCTCATTTTTACACATACACTGAAAAACAGCAAAATCCCCTTCTAAGCTGCAATTTCGTGCATCTAAGGAGCTGATGAGTTGGACACAGGCTTCAAGCTCTTCGTGTTGCTTTTCCAGGTTGACTTTCCCATTACAATGATGTCAATCCCCTTCTCGCGTGGTGGTTAGTAGTGTCCGACTTCCGCAAAAAATACTCATAGTGTTAAAGCCAAACGGCAGAAAATTACTTTCCGCCGGGCATCTCTAGAGCCTAGGGCTCGAAAATGGAGCCATTGCTACTGTGCTATGAACCAACTAGCAAAAGAACAATACGGTGGCGCGGCTTGGTCGCTTGATCTTGTTTTGTATATACGGAAGCAACACGAACGCGAGAACGTTTAGCTGTAAGCGGGTGCCACACGTTGGCGCGACGCAGCACGCATGACAACTCCGTCTGGTTATAGAAGGAACAGTGGCGTGGGCGCTAGTAGGCGTCCCATGGCGCTGGCGTTAAGAGGAGCGAAGAAGTCGCACCTGAATGGGTGCCTGAGATGTGACGTATGGGAAACCGTCGGTGTTAGCGCCCAGTGAAATATTAGGCTTAACGTTATGTATGTTAACGTTAAGTATGTTAGCTTAACGTTGGCTGTCCTTTCAGCCCAGAGTTGTGCATATATAGGAGTGGCAGCTCGGTGGGATTGCTAGTGTGCTTGTAGCATCCGTGCCCACAATGCTGATGCCAGAAGCACCAGGCAGAATGCTCACTTGGATCCGCCACCGAGACGATCGAGCGCAGCGTTGACGATGCGTCAATTTTGTTTCGTCGGTTTTGCAGCCAAACGCATTCGACGTCTCTTTAGATTCTATGCGTACGCGCGCGTACCGCGCAGGCGCAGTTGATAGTGGAGATAATGCTGAGATAATGCGCATCGATTTTCCATAATTGTCATGGCCATAATAAAGAATTATCTGGCAGCGAAACTTCCTCTTTAGTGAGAGCTGACACACATTTACTTGTTCAGAAATGCAGAACTTTATGCACGCGCCTGTCCCTGTTCCTTCCTAATAATGGTGCTGCTATGAAAGGATTGCACACGTCTGCACTCACGATCATGATTTTACTCACCCAGTTTGCCATTCCTGAAAAAAAAAAAACGGTCAGTTTCCGCTCAACGTAACGAGCGTGTTTCTTAACCCTTTCCCATTTTGGCCACGCATGGCTGCGGGTTGGCTTATAAGACAACTCCAGGAATGAGAAGGACTTAACGCGACATAGTCGCCGACCTGAAGGAAGGGCCATCAAAAAACGAAGGAGGCATACAGCGACAGTGTCGCCGCTTCTAAGCACAATGCGGACCAATGAGCAGCTGAAGAGATAGCGCCACTTTTGATGCGGCGCGCGACACTATCACGATTCTCAGTTCAGACTGTATCTGCTTCGTATGGTGTCGTCAGACGCTTACTGAAGCGCGGAGCGAAAGCGCAACGACCCTAAGTGAGTCTGGTAGTGAACGAAGAGCAGGTGGTGTGATGCGCATCCTCGAATAGGTGCGTACATTTTTCGAAGCAAACAAACAAACAAGCAAAGAAGCACAAATAGTATATATATGCATCATTTTAGGCCAGTTGTAAAATCAATTTAGCACCGATACAATCGTACAAGGTGTGGAGTGCATACCGACCAATCTGCTCTATAGTATGTTGTTGTCTTGGAGGCTTGAGCCCCATAGATTTATAATATCTATGCAGTTTTAATATTATTACTATATTTATATTATCTGAGAAATTACCTTATCTACCGCAATCGCTCAGTAGCTAAAACATTCCCGGTCAAAGTGACCGCATTTCGACAAAGGCGAAACGAATGAATGCTCATATAAGTATAGATTTTGGCTGACGTTAAAGAATCACCGGTGGTCCTAATTATTCCTGACTGCCCTACTAAGGCGTCCCTCCTACCACAACTGTGCAGTTTCGCAACGTTAATGCCCTCACTTATTCGCTTGTTGTATACATGATGTACGCGTTACTAAAGGGCAGGCGATCAATAATCAGATGACCTAATATATTATGGTGAAAAGAGGAATTACGGCGCTATGCCTGTCCAACTATACGATGAAGAAGCAGCTTTGCGTAATCAACGTGTCATTCAATACTAACTGCAAAACGAAATGTTTTCAAAGAAGCGAGTCTCATAGAAGTCGCTCAGTTTAAAATAGAGCAGCTTTCCAAAGAATTGCATCATCTACAGCGGTCACCCATATTATAGTCTTATTGCACACTTTAGCGTGGTTGCTCCACTAAACTAACCCCTCTTCCTAAAAAAGGCAACTACAATGCCGATGTTCCGTTACCCAATTCTACCAGGTTTGATTGTTCCGGTCCTTTCAAGAAAAGTCGTGCAGCTGAATTTAGCATATGTATAGAAAGCTGCGTGGGTGACCGATTAATAGCTATAGCCGTAAGAATGGGTCCCTTATATAGATGATAGATCGATGTCTGCTTGCATTAAACGCTAAGTGCTTTCTGGGAACGATCTAACTTTATTACGCAGGGTTTTGTGCACCAAGCGAGCTGACGCGGCTCTCTTAGCAGCCTAATTTATGCGTCACGATGCCAGCAACCTATTCATAGAACGCGCGGCTAAGTTTCTAGTTTTACGGACGCTTTGAGACCAAGGAATTTCAAGATACAAAGCCGAGCACATCTCCGAAGAGCAGGCCATTCATAACACTTGTACAGCTAGCCAAGAGTTTCTTCAGAGACGAGCAACAGCCATGGGTGAAAAATGACCAGACAATTTAAAACTGCTTGAAATGTTCTTGAAGGACAAACAGCTGTTGCTGCCCAAAAGGAAAAGTGGAGGCTACTTGATGATGAAAAATAAGTAAGGCCTTGTAAAATAATGATGCTCGATGGTCCTTTCCTAATGTTCCAGACATATTTAAAGAGGTTTCTTTTATTCAAAAGTACAATTTGCAAATGAAACATTGCACGTGCATTCGCGTTCATTAATGTAACGTGCGGCATTGTAAATACCAATGCGTTCTTGTGTGTTGTCATGCGAACGGCCAATTACGCTTGGGAGCTTTTCTCAGTACTGGTATCATGGAGACAGCGTTGAAGGTTATTGCGTCCACTCGTCGTAATCTTAGCTTGCTTACTTCTTCTTATCGGGTTATATGTGCTTCTTGGCTCATTCATATCTCTATTTTTTCTCAGCCGTGGTGGGGTTCCGTAATCTTGTCTTTTCAATTCTTTCGAATTTATATGCGACTCCGTCGAAATAATTGATGAAATCACCTAGATCGGGAGGCAAGTAACGAGAGATTTATGTTTCAAATGTAATGAATTTTACTCAAGAAACTTCTTTTGCAGTGGTGTCGCATGCATTCTGGTCCGGAGCTAAAACCTTTGTTTGAAAAACCCGAAACCAATAACACACGCGAGCTGCACAATTCTTTACGTGGTAATTTGGGCGGCCAGAACCCCGCAAGGAGGTTTTAAATTAAAACCTCCTTGAAACCACGTCCACTTCAGTGCACCTAGCTTGTTCGGTTACCTCACTTCGAACATTACTTTCCGTTCCTACGACGTTTTCCAAGGCGTTGAAACTTTGACATTTCAGACATTTCAAGCGCTTAGCCAAAAATGAAACACTTTTCACCAAAGACAAGAAGACATCCCGTCCTGTCGTAATGCCTTCTTTTGAAGTGCTTCTTTCCCCATTAAGTGGCTGGACATGCCTCATATGTCTACATTGATCGAGGTAGTTTCGCAACAGCGATCTTTCGTAGGCCATTTCGAGAGTCTTGGACGCGGTTCTAACCGCGCATGACTCGAGTCTTTATGGAGGTCCACTCAACAAATAGGAGACGGGTTACAGAATAAGATGCAGCTTACGTTTAAGCGATAAGTTTATGCTGGCGTCTCAGGAGAGACTTGCAAGCAGTCTAAGAGCATTCCTTTAGAAGCAGTCTCACGACTCCAGCATATTTTTAGGCAATGTCACGACAGCTGGTTTGATTAGATGGATGCAGCAACGTTACCTTGGTTTCCGTTCGCTACTTAAGTCAAAACCTGAACAATGAAGTCGACATTGAAGGGCTTGCGCACCGAGATGTGTACCTTAAAAATTCTCAACCCAGAGGAATCCGGTATTTATTCACAGACCAGTGCTGTCATCACGCAGTATCGCTATAGCATACAATTGCAGCACAAAGCGCGCACGGTGTCGGCAGCATGGCTCGCTGAAGGGGGTGGTTAGGCTTACGCAAGCACAGTTACATCAACAGGCGATTTTCGTCTGTGAACTATTCCACATCTTCGCACTGCTTGCGTGCTGCGGATTGTCACGCACCTCAATATCGCGCTCTTTTTTGAGTGTGTTTGTTGTGGGAAAGCAACAGTCTGTTTATGCAAGAAATATGTTCAAACTCGAGCGTTATCGTGTGTAATAGGGTGGGAAGCCCAAAGTTTGCATCGAATAGGTCACAGCGGTTCAGTAGTAAAACATAACGCAACAAATCCTGTTAATCTTCCTGTCACAATGCTACTTGGTACATAATTACTTGCAAAATGTCCTCATGCTACTGAATACATTTGGTAACACGAATATATTTTGCGCCGCGGTTCAAATCATGGTTCTCACCACTGACCATAGTGGTCTGAGATATAGTAATGGTTCAAGTGTCACGTGAATTGTAATATTTATATCAATAATGCTAGCCAGAATAATTAAATGCAACATGGAACTTGCTTTCAAGGATGTATTGATCCTGACAAGGGAACATGAACCATACAACTAACGACGTACCAAGTAGCATTGTGGATGGATGATTAACCGGATTTATTACGCTATGGTTGACTAACTGTTGAACCGCTGGGATATCTTCAATGCAAATTTTTATCTTCGCTTTAATATTGCTTATGGAGGTGCACAATGTGCCTTATGAATTTACACTTGGATTATTTCACAGGCAACGAAACATGACATGCTCTAGCAACTCAATGTACTATGCTAAAATTGTGTGCGCAACAAAAACTCTGTCGATGCGTCGACCAACACAAGCAGCACAAATAAACATTCAGACCCACTGAAACGGCGATTAAGGATATGCTTTCACATTTCTACATTTCGCGCCGTCGTTCGTCTGTACACTCTACAAATGTTTACGCTTTGCAGGAGTTATTCTGCCCCCTAAAAAGGATCGTCATCTATTTTGCATGAATTTCCTTTATTCAACGCTCAGCTCTCGCTATTGTCCTAGCGGGAATGCTATGTCACGCTAATGCGCATATGGCGTTCGTGACCTGAATGTAATAAGAGTTTAGGGTTAAAGAAAGAAAATGCATGCACGATAGACGACCATCATTGTTCGGGAACAAGACAAGTGCCCCAGAGTTCAACGTTTTCTTAAAGCGCATTTTATCGCAAACTGAGTCACGTCTGTGTCTTTTCTTTTAGAGAGGAAATTTTCTTTAAGACTTAATATAGACCCTCGCCGACAGAACGTGGAACATGTTTTTAGCCACGCACAGTATAATTCCTTGGCCTCCGCGCACGCAGTGGTGTGAATCTTTAAAGACACACTGCGCTGGTCAAACAAAATCGCTGCTTGAATATTCAGGCAAATTTGGGGGTCACGGCGTCGACGAAAATGAAATAGCAAAATTATGCACATATGCTTTTCACGTCTTGCGGTTCCTCCGCTTCCATCTATCCATACGTATGGGCGCCGAAGCACGAGACTTATACAAAGATTTTCAATAGAACTATTCAAACTCGTACAAAAGCCAAATGGCTGCGTGTATGTGTGTGTATGTGTGTCTTTGTGTTTGTGCTTGTATGTGTGTATGTCGGGGTGTGTGTGTGTGTGTGTTTTAAAGTGTATGCCACTTACCTGGAACATGCTGTCTATATTTTGCTTGCAGTACGCAGGCTAATTAGCCAAGGGACACGGACTTTTGTCTTTGTGAGAGTGCCTCATGCCTGACTTGCTGCATTGGCGGAAAATTGGAGGGACATTGAAGAGAAAGAATATTTGAGCTGTATTAGTAAATTACCCGTATTGAAAACAAACAAAATTTTGAAACAAAAATTAGCCAGAACACATCCCCGACGTCTGTCCACGCACGCGAAGGTTTCTTTGTTTTGGAGAACCGTGCATTGAAAAGCAACACATGGTATGAACAATGTGCTGGTTTCTTTATTTAGAGATTACGACGTGTCCGTGTGTAGAATAACTATGTGTAGCTTGTGAATTCAACGGGTCGAGGCTCTTCCTGTGCCCACTTCAACGTCGTGAGTGCATACACCTCTGAAAGAGTACAGAAAAGCAGCTATTCTCCTTTAGCTAAAGAATACGTGTGACAAGAGCCTTTAGATACGAGGTCAACAAAACAGCCGTATTACCTCGTAACATTTTCTCTCGCTTGCCAGAAAAACACACCAAGATGAAATGGAGTTCGGATTCTTCAGTTCGGAAGCAAGCTTTTCGGTGTTAACGTACAACGACGGACGAAGAAAAAAAATACAAGATGTTCTTACGCAACTGGGTTAACCTTATGCTACCAACTCCTAGGTTCGTGTCACGCACATGTTTACTTACGTACACCATTCGAAAAACAAGTTATTGAGGACTCAAGAAATACTCCCACGGGCACGAACAGAGGTGTTTGCGGTGCGCTTTTATGAGTCATTTTTCGTAACTGTCTTTCTATCTCTTTACCTTTTGCGACAGTCTCTTTAGTGTCGATTCACCAAGTGTCGCTCTTGATGGCGTCCAGAACGCATGGCTCGAAACATATCTTGCTTTGCAACCAATTGCTCCCGAAGAGAAGGTTGCAGAACAACTCGGGCTTTCTTGAGGAGAACGTCGTACGTGGCCATGGATGGATGGATGTAAAACTTTAATGAACGTCCTGCGGTACGCGACTCAGCGCGCAGCGGGCCGCCAATCGCCGTGGCCATGACTCTTTTCTTTTGGTCGAACGCCGATATGATCCGAGTTCCCTGATAAAGGCGATTGCGTCTTTTTTCGAGAACGTCTCTTATTGGCAATGAATGGAAAGCTTAGTTGCGGAGCTTCTGCGCATGTATGTTAAGTAGTCAGGCAATGTTTTACAGCGCTTTTAGTTTCATCGAATGTAAAGGGTGTCCCAGCTATCACGCAGCAAGATTTTAAAAAAAGGAGCGGTTTTACGTGAAGCAAGCCTAGTGCCTATTGTTTCCAATACAGTGTAGTAGTCGCCAGTAATTTCTTCGTTGCTGAGATTTAATTAGGTAATTCTAATTAAATATCTAATTTGAGAAGTACTGTCCTAATTATCAAAGTGTCAATGAGAAGATTGTAGAGCAACATGAAGAACTCCCGATACAGCTTTCTGTTGCTCAATAAGTGCTACATTATTGTTTCTTTCCGAGCGTGACACAAGCCCGAGAATACACGCAAAGTGCCTCGCGCGGCCGGTCGCGCGGAAATTCTGCGTGTATTCGCGGGCTTCCTTAACACTCGGGAAAAACACATTTATGCACGTAAACACGTAATCACTTACCCAGGTGGTCTAAATTAATTCGGAGCCCTCCACTACGGCATGCCTCATAATCAGAACTGGTTTTGGCACGTAAAACACCAGAAAGAAAAAGAACCCTTCGGGTTCAAGAACAGTGCTGCTTGGTTCGAAAAGATGATGAATGGTGTTTTGAAAGCCTTTCTTGGAGAATTTTGTGACGTCTACGTCGACGATATCGTAGTCTACTGTAACGATAAAGCTTCACACGCTATACATTTGACTGCGGTTTTGATCGCACTGAGTGAAGTTTAACGTAAAGTGAATTAAAAAAAAAGAGTGATTTCTTCGAGGCAAGAATTACATTTCTTGGACGCGTTCTGGACAAATTTACTAAGAGCACTAAGGAAGAGCCCGTGAAACGTGAACGACAAATGAAGAAGCCAGATAATGTACACGCGCTCAGAGTTTTCTTTGGTTTCACCGGACATTTTACAAACTTCATAAAGGGCTTCGCAGCGCGAGCGAAGCCGTTTAATAACATGCTTCGGAAGAACGCAGATTTTATTTGGGCCGATCAATATGAGAAGGCGTACAACGATTTAATATCAGCCATATGTTGTCAGACCTGGTCCTCACTCTGCCAGATTTCGCTCTTCTCTTTGAAGCTATGACAATGCTTCTAACTTCGGCGCAGGCGCTGTTCTGTACCAGCGAAAACGTGCAAGTACCAGCGAAAGAGGCGCCCATGTTGCTAGCTACTGTTCGTGTACATTAACGAAGGCAGAGCAGAACTACAGCCTAGCAGTGAAGGACGCATTGGTGGTTGTGCTAGCAATGAGGTATTTTCGGTCTTACCTCGAAGGCACAAAATTCAAGTTGTTCACGGATAATCAGGTGCTTACCCGTTTGCTAAATATTTCTCTACCAAAAGGAAGAGTTGCCCGCTGGATCGGAGAAATTCAGCAATTTGACCTTGGAGGAGGCACACAGAAGCGGACAAGAATTGTCAGATGCTGACGCACTTTCTCGGCTACCAGTTATCAGTAGCCGTGAGGACAAGGAAAGCGTGAACTCGCTCAAAATGTGGGAAGGTGCAGAGCAATTGATGCCCACAGGAGGAAAGTTTCATATTCCAGCTACGTTGGTACGAAAAGTTCTTAAGTTGTACCACGACAGCCTAGAGTCAGGAGGGCACGATGGGTTTTGGCGAACGTACCACAAATTGTGAAGAAGATTTACATGGCCCGGAATGAAGAAGCATATTGCTGATTACGTCAGCTCTTGCCGTGAGTGTCAACTCAACAAGGCCCAGTAAAATCAGTTATTCGTATTCTTTGCTTTTTTGAATCACTACAACATATAGAAACGTTGATAGCCCCCGCAAAATGCGTGAGGTACCCAAAGAATTAAAACGCGCATTCGTGCAAGTCATAGATAAATCCTACATGAAGTAAGCAAATAAGCCTGTGTTGTAGACAGGTAGGCTGGCAACGTGTAAATATTGATAGTATAGTAAGTAGGCCACTGAAACCATTCAAATTTACCATCACCCTAATGCTTTCACTAAAGTGACTTGCAAGACAACAAATAAAATGAATCCGTGAATGTGCTTCTGCGCTACTGTGTAAATTATGCCATACTAACTAGCCCACCAGTCTATCCTTTTGAAAATCATGTGTGCTTACTTTTGAATACCCCCCCCCCCCCTCTCAAAAAAAAAAGAAAAAAAAGAAAGAGAAAAAAAAGGAACGTGAGGATGAAAAGAACATCAATAGAATGCAACACAATCTATTCCAAAGCAACAATGAGCAATAACCGAAGATCAATGACTGCAGCTTAAAGCTGCGAAAGCTGGAAGGTAATGACTGTCTTCACAGTTTTAATATACATCATCTTAATTTGGTATGATATGGTACATGGAAAATCGGCACAGATATTTACGACTTCCAAGACTTCGAAATGTGGCAACAAAAAGAAATCTCGCTGTCGTTTTTCATCAGGAAGAAATGACTGTAACACGAGTACGTATAATTTCTGCCCAAGAGCACCAAAAGAAACCATTACTTCAACGGAAAGAACGAATGTCATATTTTCTTCTTAATTTCTCGACTGCCTTGACAGTCACACAAAGCAGTAAAGAGATACTTCGCGTGTGTGGGTGCGTGCTTGTTGCTTGAAGAACCTAAGTCATATGATGTGAGTACCCGAAAATCAAAGCTCATGAAAACCGGGGAAGTGTTGAAAGTTTGAGGCATTACTTCAAAACAGTCTTTGTTTCTTTTTAAGGGTACCAAAAGGCGTGGCTAATGGATGTACGATAATTAAGCTTTCATATAAGAGTGGTTTTACCATCTCTAGCGCTTTCAACTGGATGCCGGTTTACGCAACGGTAGAGTGAAACATTGCACCGCGCCACTCAATCGAAATACTTAATTGCGATGTAATACTTATTATAGCTCAGAGACAACGGCGGAATAGGCAAAACACAGAATATGGATGGCAATAATCACAAAATGCGCCGGAGCGACTGTGATGAGATAGCATTGTGGCGTGTGATCGATAGCATTATCCGTTTGACGTACACATGTACTTCCTTCCCTCGCATAGTTATCTGAGAACGATTACCACCTAGAAATCTGGGCGTACTCCCTGCCAACCCTTTACGACTTTGATCGGCTGGCACTGGGTGCCTACTCATCGCCACCTTATAATCGATAGATTCTATCGCGATAGCAATTATATGGACACTAAAGGCGGATTTCTGCCGTCGTCTTCGCCGTGATGTTCCGCATGGACGATAACATGGTCACCGCGCACCATATGCTGTATGTTTTTTTTTATTGCAATATGTGCGAGTTGAAAGCGTGCGACTGTAAGCCGACGATGGTGGCTCAATCTCGCGCGCGCAAGGGAGGAGAGCGGGGCGGGTGCGCGCCGTCTTCCTTCACGCGCGAGGAACCGGGTGGGAGGAGGGGGTGACGTTTTATTCCGATAGCGGCTGCGTAAGGCCGTAAAACCTTTTGTTGGGCGAGTTGGTTCATGTTTGAGAGAGAAAAAAAAATAGTAGAGCAACGGGAACGAGGACCAGGCGAGAACACAGGACTGGCGCACGCAGTCCTGTGTTCTCGTCTTGTCCTCGTCCCTTACGCGTCACTATTTTTAAGGCGAGAGCCTTGTTTGTCCATGTTGGCGGTGCCCTTGGTGGTAATCTTGGCGAAACTGGGCCGTGCCCAGAAATGGCGGACGCCGCAAAAAATGCTCGGATTAACGTCACATTTCTCGGGGAGGTTCCTGTAAACAAAGTATAAATTGGGGGCAATCTGAAAAGAAAATTTGGTGCATTTGGTACAGTGCGAGACGAGCATGCTTCCCTGAAGCCACGGCTATTTTTTTCTTTTTTTATTGCCGACTTTGATACAAAACACCCAGAAATCAGAAAAGACAAATGCGGTCAGCAAAACAGCAAAACGTTTACTGGCACGACGTACTAAATTTTTTTTCAATGCTACCAATTCGTTCAGCATTTTAATTCATGTTGCCTGCTCAGGGAGTGCCCAATGAACATTCCTGAGCTTCGCTTACCCCTATTCTCTCGACAGCGGAAGGGCTGGATATTTCTTTTCTTTCTCAGCTACGAAAGCAGTGATGGCAGGCACGTGCGGATAGGGTATAGTCTTTGTCCGATCATCGTGGCGTTAGGCTATTCCGATAAACTCCGCATAGCCCTGCTTCATATCCGCTTCCATCGCAAACGGAAATGCGCACGGTTGCCCCTACGTGCGCAATATTTACAGTAGGTGGTTGAAAACGACAAACGTTCCGGAAACAGCAGGGGCTATGCCGGTTTCGGTGGAATAGCCTCGCGGAAAATTATCGGACTGCTCGAATCCAGCTATACCGTGGGCATTTTCACCGGTGCACTCCGTGACACGGTGCTCACCGACGTGCCCGTCAACGCTCCCGTGATCTTAATGAAATATTTGAAAGCTGTATGGCTCCAACAACATAGGCCATTACGCTCCACTGCCAGTGGTCCGCTAATAACCCGACAGCACAGCTGCAGCTCGACGCACAAGGGGCGTTATTGGGCACAACGCCTATTTTGTGATTCTTGGTGGCCCTCTTTCGAGGACACACGCTGTGCAGTGGTATCAGGATCAATTTGCCGACGCCTTTGATTACATATGAATAAGGAATGGGCTTACCGGAAGTTTTCTATTGGCATCACAGACAAAGGTGACTGTCGCGTATAATGCTGTCGCATTAGAATGTAAGACGGTACGTCGGCATCTAAACGACGGCCGCGTGGCTTGTTCAAACGGGACAACGACGATGGTGCGACGACTGCACATAACAGTAGATGACGGCCAACAACGACACGACGACGTCACGACAGTTCCTACATAGCGATCCGAGAATTGACCCTTTGGCAGGAATCAATAGCTAACATTACCGGCACCACCTTTTCTTGCCAACAAAACGCCATGGTTATAAATGCGATGGTTACCTGGCAATTTTAACTTGAGACGGTTGGTTCATTGTTGGCGAAGGAACCAAAGGACGCAAAGAAGATTGTGTGTCAGGGCTTGTGTGCGTTGCTATTTACGTTTCTTTCGCCAGTGACGTTTGCTCGCCAGTTTGATGGGTTAACCCCGATGGATGGCAGTGAATGTGGCTGAACATTTAACGTTCATTGCTTTAAAAATTAAATTCAGGTGTAATTTTCTTGAATTAGGCTTACTTCCATGTTTCTTAGTCATATTTTGCAATTAAGTGCTGGAAGGCTTTATAACGACTTCCTTTCCTCCGTTTTGGAGGAGAATATAATCACATTCAAACAATTACCGAGGTCGTTATAAAAAAATGTGCAGAAAGCATCGATGAGGATTGTCAGTGTAAGTGAACAGAATGACCAACCGACCATCCGACCGACCATCCGACCGACCATCCGACCGACCAACCATCCTACCGACCGACCATCCTACCGACCGACCATCCTACCGACCGACCATGCTACCGACCGACCATCCTACCGACCGACCATGCTACCGACCGACCGACCGACCGACCGACCGACCGACCACCTGTACCCCTCCATCCCGCCTTTCCCAGCAACTTGGTCGCGGCCTTTCCCTCGGCGGCGGTGTATCGCAAGTCCGTCCACCGATCATCGACCACCGAACGCCGCCTACGCCATGACAACTGGCGAAAGAGACAAAGAAAGGTATTCGCTTTGAAAGATGTCGCTGCATCTGGTACACATCCTAAAGAAAAATCGCGCATCATCGGGAGCCTAATTGAAAGTTTCTTGTCGTAAGTGTTCTTTGTCGTTCACCGATCACCTTCGTTGATTTGTAAAGCATCAGAACTGATTGAATTTTTCTCTTACGCCGAATTCTAGCGTAAGAGCTTTTTTTTTAATACAGTCTCAAGCATTTCTGCGAGAAAGAAAAGTGCAGGTCGTCCATGTCAGCACATAACAAAAGCACAATAGGTTTCTGCTAGCCTTGATTGTATTGAAAGTATATAGGGATTTATTTTTCTTTCTGATTGTGTTTTATGCCGATAATTGTTATAACAAATGTTTCATTGCTGTTTTAGTGAAGCTTCACGTGCATTTCATTTGAATAACACCCAAGCCACATTATATTGTGTCTTAAGAGGCTTGTCGTGTTCAGAACAAATGGAATTCAGTCTTCTTTCGAATACGTATTTGGAACATTTTGTTTTATTGTGCTTCCTTGCGTTTGGGAGCAGCGACCTACATTCCATACATTTCAGTTAAAAGTGTTCCATATGAAAGGTAGAGACAATGATGACGGAAAAGCAGGCAAGTTAACCAAGAGTGAGCCTTGTTGGCTACCCTGCACTGGGGAAGGGGACGATGAGATCAAGAGAAGGAAAGTCGGGAGTTTTTATGCTCTGGTGTCGTCAACTTTACTGGATGTATCAGCACTGTGTTACCGACAGTCACTTAGTCCGGTTCGCTTCAGGGATCACTGCATCGCTCTTTTGACTTTCTGCAGCTGGGATCTGTCGTGATCATAATCGATCACATAAGATTGGCGGCTGGCAACTGCGCCCACAATGTTCCAAGGCTTACAGCTGAACTGCTGCAACTAACCAATGACAGGTCTCGAGGCTGCATCACCCTCAACAGCGATTTTCCCTGAATGCGACAGTTACTGCTGCCGTTTTATACGTACCCCGAATGAGCAGCTTTTCTCGTTGCACCAAACTGTGCGCTAATGAGTCGAGGCGCAGAGCTTCGGACACGATACTCAGTTCTCCGAATGCAACCACTACTTATGCTGCCCACGCACTATCCCAAATGAAAACAGCAAGACACTTATAGAAAAGGAAATAACGTCTCAACATGAGCTTCTTAAGAGCAAGTGGTTAACTAATGGCATGCTCCTGGGTACTTATAAATGGCCAGCCAGGAGCTTTCTATCGGTGCTTGAGACGTGAGCGTTGCCCTTATTATGTTCTTCGGAGTATCATACCCGGAAATCCTTAATTCAGGATGCAGTTGCATGTGAGCGCCCACTACACTCGAAACGACTCAGGATTGAGTGTGGACATGCGCCGTCTGGGAAAGACAAGTCGAAGTATAATTACCGGCTGCTTAAGCTCCGATCAAGCAGAAGGTACACGAAAGAACTCTTTAGCGAGCAGGAAGGTTCATGCGCTATTTATCGACACTGGCGAAGGTCGTGCATTTGGCATAAACTGTCTTCATGAAATGTTGCGACGGCTGCTTCAATGCTTGAACGACCTACAAATCGAAGCAGCGCTCATTACTGAAGCAACTGCCGTCTAGAGTGAACAAGTGCGACTTAGTCTGGTAAGCCCGATGCATTAGCTGACATGGAGACTGCACGGGAATTAAAGGTACTTGAAGCAGGCCCTGAGAAATACCTTTCGTGCTCGTATTTTCGAGCTGAGTCAAACAATGGGAGCACTCTTACCGCATTAACGGTAAGAGCTGTTCAACGGACCTCTTTGATACCAACTTCTGGTTCACTGGTCATATGCCAGTAGATGTGTGCGGCTATGAACCTCTTTGACGGCAAATTAAGCAACTAGGTATGCGTCAGTGAATGTGTGCCGCTCTAGAATGATAAAAATGATCCTTTAAATTCTGCCGCTCTACAACTGTACCGCTCTACAATTACAAAAACGATCCTTTATATTCATACAAAGCTCGGGGACATTGAATCCGTGCCATGACCGGGTATTACGGCGGCACCGCAAGATAGCGCTGCATATGAAGTATGCGCAGCATGCGTTGCGGTACATCACAGACGTTATGAGGAATAACTTCGGCCCGAAAGAAAGCGTAGTTCAGAATCAAACAGATCCAGAAACAGAGAAGCCTGAGATATCAAAATTTATCATGGAAAGCTTTTATTGGAAAAAGGCAGCAGAAGATGCCCCGAATAACACGGCAACAGGACCCGATGAAATCCCAACACAGCTAATCAAGAACCTCGGTCCAAAGAGCTAGGCACTGCTGACTAATGCGATAGAGCAAGTGATTAGAACGAATAAATTTACAAGAACGAGAAGAAAGAAATTAGAAGAGAAAATCTGTACGTTAACACAAAGAGCAGTGCCTTGCTATTTGAGGCTCCAGCCAGTTGCCTAAGAACCAAAACATACAGGAGCAAATATTCGGAACTAGATGAGGCATATGTATGCTGCAGCAAAGATCCTGAGACCACTCAACACATCCTAATTGATAGTGAAGGGATTAACTCAGTGAGAACAGTAGGTAACGTACACCTTCCAGAAGCGCTTAGCTTTAAAGTGGACAGAATCTTCAACCGGTCAACAGTCGAGATAAGCAAGAGATGTTTGGAGTATTGGTGAAAAAAATGTCACAGTTTCGCCCTAAGGGCGAAGCAATGAATGCGATAGCAACACAGCAATGTCATACGAAGTAAGGTGAGTGGCTTTGGTAGCAATATGAATTGTAGTAAACATGAGCTGATTAAGTAAGCAGGTGTGCTGCGGCGTAAGTAGACCGACATGAAGAGAGACTCGATGACCACGAGAAGGCGCGTGTGAAACGGTAGTGTTGATGAGAAGCGCTGCCCGTGGGCAGCGCGTGCGAAGGAACACACCTGTAGCGCTGCACTGCCGATCCGGGCAGCATTGCATGTGTAGCGTGCATTGGAAAATGTGGCCTGACTATTACTAACTGTGGTGTGAGCGCGCACAAACAAACACGAATAGATCACACTGAATGACTGCAGAAAACGACTGTCAAAACGTTGGCAGCAAGCGCATATACGCCGCAGCGGGCGAAGGTACGTGCGGTCTATCGCTTCAACGGAAACTGAGCGGCGAATGCACGGCGCATAAAGGTCAGAGCCGTGTGGAGATAAGAGACGGGGTGCGAGCGACGAGCGCGGTTGGTGGCAGAGTAGAAGTGCGCCCCCCCCCCCCCCCCCCCTCCGGCGCTCGCTTCCCGCTTCCTTGCTTGCGCATGGGAGATTGAGTGCGTTCGCTCTCCGTGACAGCGCGCGTCCCCGCACGCTTCCGCTCGGGCATACGGCACGCGGCGAAGATTTTATCTATACGGAACCTCACGGCGACGACGACGTCGACGCCGACGGCAGAAATCCGGTGGAAGTGTCCATATAATTGCTATCGCAATAAAAAAAAGCAGGAAAGAGATTGATATGACCTGATTTGATTTCTTAGTCATAGATAGAGGTACAAGGTAGATATTGAGGCGAAAAAAAAACGTTTAATAAAATGTATACAAAAATGCTAGATAAAAACATGTATAGCATACCTTATAAATCACGCAGGCTAGGTGACCATTTGTCACCACCCGTATGAAAGGGGAGGCCATAAAATCATCATCATCATCGTCGTCGTCGAAGCGCGAGATAGGATCCAGGATACATACAGGTTTCGGCGTCATCAATACAATGTGCTGCATCATTGCTTCAATGCTAATCGCATTAACATCGGCATTCAGCATGAGAAGGATTCTGCAAGAATTTTATTTAAAAATTGATGGCGCCTCGAAAGCTTGCTTCTAAAGGAGTGGGGACGGTGTAGTCCGGCGTTTAGTTAAATTATTTTGACGAGGTTTGTCGAAAATTATGAGAAAATGCCAAATGTTCCTACTGATGTGAGAAGATTGTCTATTTAGTGCTTTATGTACAATTTTTACGTGAGTTGCTGGACGTCAAAATGTTCTAAAGAAAGAAGAAATATCCGAAGCATGAACTACAGAGTCCCATTGCGGGATGAAAAATGATATCACAGGGTCACCCACTGAAGTGTGTTGTCTCGAAACTTTCTCTCAAATCTTTCTCTCGGGTACTTCACAAATTGCCAGCTTTTCTAGTCCAATTGAGTTAGAATCGCATGACACACAATTATTGCAGCTAATAAATTACGGCAGCGTGGAAGAACGTGGACAGCGTCCCGGCGAAGTTTGCTTGAAAATTTGTTGCAGCCGGGCCATTGAATGTTTTACGCTGTGACCTTCACCCACGTGATTCAGTACAGCGTTTTTTTCCCCACAACGCAATATTGTGAATGGGGAGCTGACTTCAATGACTCGATCAACTGTAGAACTAGATTACCGGTCACTCATCATAAATGTATACGTACTTTCTCATTTCCGACATGAGAAAATTACATTTTCATGCGCCGGCATAGACAAAACAGCTAGGTACGCACTTCCGAGTGGCTTTTAAGGTGCGCCTGCTATACAGAAACTGAATTGCCTATCTATGACGAGGTGGCTCAAGCGTCTACAGAGCACAACGCTGACCTAATAAAGAACTTCAGCCACTCCACTCACTCTATATGATGTTATTGCATCTTCACCAAGGGACGGCCACCAACGCCAGTGAAGAGTGGCTGTGTCATGAAGCAGGGATCGCTACGGCGCTGAGCACTAAACAAAGATATAGTTGTGACGCGATAACCGCGTTCTATAACATTTACATGCATAGTACCTTGCGTATTAGCTGAACAAACCTACTAACATTTACGTATATTGGTGTTTGAAAGCCATCCAAATTAACAGGCGCGCTGTGCTAGAAAGGAAAATGTGCGCCAACGACGATCAGGTAAAAAAAAATATGGCTGTCATGACACCATGCGAACGTGAATGTCGAGCGAAGCTGTAACAAACACCGCACATGGTCGAGCATTGCAGTCACGCTGTTCTTCTGGTGTCTAATTTTCGTGGTCTACCCATGGCAGTCTTAGAATGAACTGAATGAGTTGCTAGACTAGATATGCCGTTTGCCTTCAATTGTTAATCTGGAGTTTTGTGTTTACACCACGAAATTTTCCGACCAACGAGAAGTATACAGCTCCGGTGTAGAAAAGTCTTTTGATGTTGTAGTTACTGGTAAGTTAAGCATCTTCGGGGCTAGCCTATCTTGCGCGCTCTGCTACGGACGCGTACAAGCTATGTCTCACTGGATTGACTTGACATGTTCTAGGTTTAAATTTTCGTAACAATTATCTTTTAGACTTTAGGTTCGCGTTATCGTGAGCGCTGCCAACCACAATACAAATAAAAGAAAGTATGCGCCCAAAATAGCCTCCTATAAAATGCGCATATTTTAATACGCTTTACCGAATCCCCACAGCAATTCGATGCAGTAGTCATTTGTTCAATGAGTAAAAATCGAAAGGTATACGCCCCTTTAATTAGGCTATTAGATATGCACTGCTAATATTACGATAATATTTGCAAGCCGAAGAAATGAAGCAACGTTAAACGCGTTGAAACGCTAGATCCACCACAGTACACGATAGAAGCGCACAATGATCAATTTGTTTTTCATCTAAGGAAGTACAATTTTGTAATAATATGCGTGGCGACCATATATTGCTATGGTAATCGCATCATGCTTTATTTGAGCGTTCTGTGCTTTTTCAGATTATTTGGGATTCTTGGAATGTCTTTTTCTTTCTGCATATTTTTCTGATTTTTTTGTTCTGCATATTATAGTCAGCAGTTTTAGACTTTGCGCATCAGAAGTTACGGGACACTGGCGTCGTAGAAAAGAACTCAAAATTATTGCCAAAAAAGTGAAAGGTGTGCAAAAGAACGCTAGAAGGACTGCGGGGCTTTGGATACACAAAGATGCCTGGGTGCGTTGGTTCTAAAACTCCCTAATGTATATAACGTCGATCTGGAAATGTAACGCAGATGGAAGTCCGCGTTGTCGGTGGCGCTTTGACTTCTCTTCGTTGAAAGCGCACAATCGTTATAATAACGCTTCACCATCTCATGTGTCACAAACACACCATCAAGCACCGAGCTTCAAGAGCAGAGAGCATCAATAACGTAGACTAGTCGGGCGAATGGAAGGCAGACATAGGCTGTGACGCAAGCACGGCAGATATAGACCACGTATATAAAAAGAAAACTATAGAGGTCAAGTAAATGTCAGGCATATTAAAGGACACCTGCAGCCACGAAACAAAACAACAGTAACGAAAAAGTCAAGGAGGCAAGAACGAGTTTCATTCTAGTGAAATTTATATTAGCACAGCCAAACAAATGAGGCTGCATGCGCGCTCTTGTTGTTTCTCTCAGGATTAAGCGCCACTCGACAGAAAACTGTAAAAGCTGCCACGATAGGAACTGATGAGACAAGCGTGTTTGCAAAGATACAAGAAATTATATAAGCAAGTAAAATTCTTCCTAACAGAGAATATATTTTATGGCTTCGCCTAAATACCTAAAAAGGCGAGAGAAAGCAGTGTAAATTGGAGGAAAACGGGCTATATCGACATTGTTCTTGTTCACAGTTCTTCGCTTTGAATAACAATCGCTCGAAAACTTGTATTATCAATTAATATTGCTTCCCGAGAAAATGAATGGCGGTAAAATTTGTTGAAACACTTTTTTTTTTGAAGACAACGTTTTCTTAGTTGATTTCATACGGGTCTGGGGTATCTGTAATCTGGCTTTCTATCTTGTAACCTCTTAGCTAAAGTGGCGATTTTGTTACCTTGGAGTGTCGCATGAATCTGAAAAAGGTATCGAAACCTAGGTATTAACCACGCATGAAGCCAGAAAGAGTAGTTAAACTTAACAGCACGAGCGTAATTAGCACCGAGATAGCAAAAATTGAAGGGCGCTAAGCCACCCTCGAGCTGGTTAAAAAAAAAAAACATAAAAATAAGAACCATTCCGCGGGCAGCATACGATGCTGTGAACGCCTCAGCAAAAGTATGCACTCGTGGGCGGCGCGTGGCGCTCATAGATCGGGAGCGAAGGCACCCTTTTCCCAGGATTCTCTTTCCAACAGACGCCTCCTCCTCACGCGTTTCCGGGCTGCAATATTTGATCATATAGCAGACTCCCACACACAGCTGCTATTGGCCAATAGCTGATATCAATGAAGAAGCGTGGGCCGATATTGTACTGTCACGCCAGCCCCGCGCCCGCTCCCGTACAAATGAAACATTGGCAAAACTGCGGATCGGGCTGTCGTAGCCGTTGGTTCTGGCTTATTTTGATTAGTCTGGAACAGTCAACCATCCCCGAACTACGCCAAACTTAAGCCCAATCCACAGGTACGCTATGCCTGCCGCGCCTGGCCATGAATAAGGGTTAGCATCTGCAAGTGACGCGTGCCAGGGGGCGCTCACTACCCACCGCTCCTGGCTTGACGTGCTTCGTGCTGAGCTTCGTAACGAGGGCTACATAGTGCGCAATCTGTATTTGCCTGCTATCCGTCCGTGCAGGACCACGCCGGTGCGCACGACGTAGCACGGCCAGGTTGGAGCCCACGAGCGCGCACTCCAGCCCTGCTGGGCACCCACAGTTGTGCGTAGCCACTCCCAGCTGTGCCTGCTACGTAGCGTAAATATCGCGGCCGCCGCTGGGTGCCGCGACGACCCCACTCTCCGGGACGCCATAGGTGGGGTATAACCACTCTATCGCCACCAGCGGCCTTCGCTTCTTTGGAACGGAGGGCATTGAGTGTGAATGCAAAAGGCAAATACTGTGCTCGAAGTATCTACGCTCGTACTAAAGTATTTACAAAAATGCTTAACCTTGCACTCGGCCGCATAACGCTTGAAACATCGAAGCTGGGCGATCGTATCCCAGCCCTTTCCGGAAGTGAGCGCTAACTTTTCATCTTATTACTCATGATGATGATGATTTATTTTCGGCCGTCACTGCACGTTGCATAGCGCAGCTTGCAAACACCGACACCGCGTTCCAGGAGACCCGCTCCGTGAATGCGTCTCTCTCTCGCTCTCATAGCGTGAAAAACCTCTTCACCTCGCAGAGAACGAGCGTACGAACGCGCCAGCTGCGGACGAAGACGACGACGCTCGAACCCAATGATATGGTTCGCATAAGTGCACGTTCTGCAAGCGTGGCTCTATAGCCTAGTCTGGTGCGGTGCAATAAATGATTGATCACTTGAAGGACATGTATGACTTGACAGAGTTTCAACCGGACTGGTACCATTTCTTGTTACGTTCTTTGTCGTTGCCACCTTTTTAGGATCAAAGCTACTTGCCACCTTTTTAAGGTCAAAGCTACTTGTAGTTTTGTGCGTGCAGGGTGTGTTTAACGAGCCATGAATATGAGATGTGTTGGCTGGTGCTTGCACGTTTTTCGCACATAGTATTTTTCTCGCATATACATGATGCAATAAATACCATGTAAGAAAAAAAAAGTGGCTCTATAGCTTAGTGGTTACGACGCTCGCCTTGGGACCGAGGGTACGCGGGCTCGAATCCCACCTCGGCAAGAAAGTTTATTTTCTTTTCTTTCTTGGCAATGTCTTGCTACGCACCACAAGTTACGGCTGGCTTAAACAGCGTCGCTGTTAAAAAATATTTTGGTAATATATTCCTGGGAAGTACCACGCTCGTTGAAAAGCGTTCTTATGGCTTTAAAAAAATGTGATTAAGGCCCCATTGAAATTGCATTCTACGCCTGTAAAGGGTGCACCGCCGCAGATATATACATGAAGAGGCAAAGCCGCCGTACAGCGCAGTTTTGGGAAATGGAGCAAGATCGCTTGGGCTAAGCAGGGCTCGAGCTAGATAATGGTGTGCGGAAGGTGACTTCGGCGGTGCCAAAAAGGAGGAGGAGGAGGAGGAGGAGGAAATAACTTTATTAAGTCCTGAGGAACCCCTCCCCACCCACTCTTGGTTTAGGAAGCGGGAATTAGTGATAGAGCGGGTGAAATTACGGTACGGGCGTAATTAGGGCCACTATAGGCGAAAACTTACAACATTGCATCATAGCCTGCACTATCTCCAGGATGAACAGAAGACAAGATGGACGTAATTGCGGATGAAATACCATACTAACAAATAATAATGTTCGAAATGAGCAAGTAACGAACATGAAAAACAGAAAGAGACGTAATAGAGCGATATAATCAATATTTATACATTGAATAATTTGAATGATCACGTACGCCGACCGTGTCTTCCTTAGCGTCGACACTTGAAAGACCCTATCTCTTCTGCCTGCGCGAAGTCACAAGGTACGGCTGCAGCTTGATGACGTCATACTCTGCAGCTTGTCTGTACTGGCAGCATCGAGACGATAATAAAGACTCGAATTTCACTCGTTGCCTTAGCATGGAGTGAGCGATGTAGGCCCCATTGATATTGCCGTATCTGCTGTGCAAGATAAGCTGATAGACTCGCGTCGGCCATCGGGACTCGTTCCCCAAACCCAACCATAATGTTTGTTACAAAAATCACTACAGAGAACTCTGGGATTACTGTCTATGAAAGCTGCAAGCGTGGCGGTTCAGCCATTGTGGAACTAGTTGTCAGCGCGTGAATTTGCCTAAACTACGTCTATGTGGCTTTTGCATTTGGCAAATTGTTTTTCTTTTCTTTTTTTGGTATTTTTGAGAGCGCAGTTCTTAGGCGCCCGTTGCTGCGGCGAGCGTCGGCGTCGGCGTAACCAAGCGAACGAGCACAGCGAAGGATGACAGAACAAACGCGGAGCGCCGCGGAGGATGAAAGACGGGATGGGGAAAGTGGAGGAGGAGCTTATGGCGAAAGCGTGAGAATAAAAGCGTAGTGCGGTGACAATGGCTACGAGATGGCGCCAGGCTAGCGCGCGTCGTCTGTCGGCGGCGGCTGCTGCGAATCGCGCCCGCGCGTCAGCCATGCGCTGCCTCTCGCCATCTCCGGATTAGCGAGGGAGTCGCGCCACACTTAGCTCCGTTTGCAACCTGCCGTACGAGACAGATTGTTCGCGCCAATCAATATATCGCGCAGTGAAAACACGTATAGAGCTGCGCTAAACTTTCGCATTAGGAAGTATCGTAATCGTCCTTGAATTTTTTAAACAATATATTGCGCTGTAGCTAGTATAACTAATAGTAATTTTGCATGTGCGCGTAGTTCCATTGCATTCTACGTTTAGAAATACTGCATAGCTTCGTAATTTAGCTTGATTAGAGCCGATAAATTGCAGCAAATAAAGCTACAAGAACGTGTGAAGCGACAAGCACGGTGATCAAATTCGGGAAGTAAACATCACTCCTATGCTTGCTAAGCGTTCGTAATGTCAGAGTTACCTGTAGTAATTCTTACAGCAAATGTCATGACCTCAAATACAGAAAGCGTAAAAAATATATCTATGTATAACCTAGCGAAAATCCGGCACTATATAGCATTGGTGCGGCTTGGTTCAATGAGGCTTCATCCACCCTGTCATGTATTTTCCTCAATTCATTTACTTCGATTGAACTTCTCGATTCTCATGGTACACTCGACTGGTTTCTACCGCGTTCCAGTTCGGTTTGCACCGATGCGGAACCGTCTCGAAAGTGGAAGCCAGATAATGTGGCCCTGCCGAACGTGCTGAGCTGCTCCCAGAGCAATTGTAGTAGCCACGTGATCAAGTTTCTGCGGGATCTGGGTAGCGTCCCACGTTGAAGGTGGGAGAGCCTCCACGAGCTCTGATCTACAGAGCTGCGCTCTCAATGACCCAGACGAAATGTGTTCCTGCTTCTATATTTAAACTAGCCGAATATAAACCGCACCACGAAAGCACTGTATAGATCACTCAAAAGCGACCAGTCGAACGCACCATTAAATAAACCTTCTCAAGCCCAATTTTGTCGGAAAAAGTTATTCATGATAATTGCGTGCCTTACTTCGCCTCTACGATTTTATGGTATTATAGACATTAAAAACAAAAGCAATTATTTTAAACACTAACCAAAATACGAAGCTTTACTCATGTTACTTATTCAACGCTAACGACACGAGAAAAATTAGCAGCATGCGTGGTTGAACAACTGCCGCAATCTATGTTTGCGCTGGAAAAATTACAATATATTTGCTCTAAATTTGCTCTAAATTGGACGCAAAGGTTTCGCCTCTGTTGGACATAGAGTGAAGAAGTTAACAGCACAGCACATGTGGGATGTCCTCATTTGATTCTCCAGAAGCACGTGACGATGACTCCTAAAGCTATATTGATGAAGACCAAAGCTAACCAATGTCGATTATGTTGGAAGTAAATTATTTTAAACCCAAACCATTATTGATTACAAAGTGGGTGAATTGGTGAATATTCTTATTGCAGGAGTGCTACTTAAAACAGGTATGGAAAAAGAGAACATAGAAAATGTGCTGCCATCTGGTTTCAATTCTTAGTGTTTGATCCCGTGTTACAGACGGTGCTAGCGCAGGGTGAGGGTGGCAGGAGTGAAGTTGTGAGGTATACATAGGCTGCTTTAATTCCTGTAATAGCCCTCAGTTGGTATGCTTTTAATCTTTTCCCCCATACGTTCCACAAAGCAAATAAAACTTTATTCCAAAAATGTACAGCTTAGTTGGTGATACCTATGTTCAGCGAGAATGAAACAAGGCACGCCATCGTCCTCAGATCAGCCAGAGGCCACCTATGGGTACGTTTCACTACATCGAAGTGTCAGCATCGTCTTCTTCGAATAACAAGTAGCAATATATTTCACTTACCCAGCAAAAGTTATGCGGAACTCATATCAAGAGTGACTGCACAGTAGCACTAACAAGAAGCTCGACCGAAGGAAAAGCCGATGCACAAGAACATTCATCCCACGTAGGTACCACTTAGTAAGCGGTATATTTTTGTAAAACTTCCCGTTTACTTAGTCAAACCTATGTGGAACAAGATTAAGAGCGAACATGTTTGATATTTGCTCGTCCCCGTTGTAAGTTGTGCGGTTGCAATATATGTGAAAACGATACCTGTTTTCAGGCAACTCAGTTAATCCCACTGAACAGTAAAAGAATCGTCAAGTGGGCGAATCGGCAGGGTGTCCTAATAGAAGAAATAGAGCCCGAACTGACCGCCAAAGAAAGAAACAATGACGCGTCTTCATCATTTCTCTCTTGGTCTGTCCCGTTCGCGCTCCATTTTTTTTTCATTATGCCCCTCGACAATCAAAGAAGCTGCAATATGCCATTTCGCCGAATTTATAAAAAGATTTCGATAAATTCATTTCACTGTCATCCCTCCCACCACGACTGCTCTGTTAATGCGCCTAATTTGTCAGCCAGTAATGTTGGTATTCAACTCTGTGATGGGAACAGCACGAAGTTTATCAGGCCTTCTGTCCACGCTTGGGTCCAACAGCCCTCTTCATAGGCCAACCACTTTCTCATCAAGCTAGTAGCCCCTTTGATCTCTAGAGGGCGCTCCATGCCACTTTGTATTTCCTGGAGAGGCGGTACCTTTATGACAACGTCAAATTAATTATCGATGCTTCAGCCATTGCAGGCACGCTATAAATGTAGGCCCCGACAAATGGTGCCGGATAATAAAAGGCAAGCGAGATCAGGGTCTTGTAATTAACTATCGACCAAGTTATCATTTATTAGGGCGAGAGCCTTAGATGGCTCATGGGTCAAAAAATTGATCGTCGGGCGTTATGGCACCACAATTGATGGCGCCACCATTCATGGTACAACCCACGATCATTGGTAGGAGACGAACCCACGACCTCTGGCAATAATTAGGGCGAAGGTATATAGGGCACAGTTAATTAAGATGGAGTTAATTAACCAACTCAAACCCACGACCTTTGGTGGGAGAAAACAAGTAATAGAGTGTAACAACACATTCTAACGTGTTGCAGTTGCAATTTAATGAATGCAGGCTTTCGCCTTCATCCTCGTTAGCGTATGCTAAAGTCACTGTCAACTGTTGTCTGCTGGAGATGCGATCATAATAGCAGAAGAGTATCGATGGTTTTTATTAAAAGTGGGGCCCTCTGACGGCAAGCAAGAGTGGGACAGCGAAAGCCCAAATAACAATTAAGTTTTTAATGCGATTAGCATTCCTAAGATGTTTCACGCACTTTCCCGTGACTATCTATTGGGCTCCCTGCCTGCCCATGTCTCTGCCCGTTTTTCTGCCAAGTAGGGCCAATAACTTGCACGTGGTCTAATGGGTAGAGCATTGCAAGCTGCAGTGTTGAGGGAACCCAGTCCTAAACCAACCGTCGCACCAAATTGGGCTGCGGGGTATGTACAATTTCAATTTTCCATGATTCTCTTTGACGCTAACTTCGGTAAATGGTTATGTGTCACTGCGTACCGTAGTCGTTGTCAAGTGGGTAGGACACCCTATTCGCCTGCGGGATGTACGTGGTTCGATATCCACCGCCGGGCCCCCACTGGTCTAAAGGACGGTGCAAGTAGGCCTCATGACAAGGCATCCGGCTTTCCAAGTGTGCGTAGCTTGGTAGAGGTTCACCGCTGAGCATGCTGTGCAAGAATGCACACAAACCAGCACCCAGGACTCTTAAAAAAAGGAGCCTGGTGGTCTCATGCCGCGAACTTCCCCATAGGTGGTTACAAGCCTCTAGAACTCACGCAGGTACCGAGTATCAGGCTGGGAGCATGCGTGTACCTATTTTACGGGTGGGTACCCGGCGGCAGCACTCATCTGCCTCACGCAGCAGCAGCGGATGCTCGAATATTGCACCAAAACTCTGGTGCGGATAAGGTGCCCCGGGGGCCCTTGAAAATCTCTATAGGGCACCCTTTCGAGATTAGAACCCATATAAAGAACAGAGCACCAGGTCGTGGTACCTCTCCACTCATTAGAATAAAACCGGTGGGTTTCCGGTACCACCAGGATTCTAGCCTAGTACCTATCACCTATGAACTGGACGCTCTACCATTTAACCACCTCTGCGGTCTTTTCGTCGGTAGTGCGATGGCCATGCATGCGGCTCGGCTTGCTGTGCAACGCTTAGGATCGCACGATTGAGGTATGCTCTGAGGTGCTCTCTCCGCAAGATAAGCCAACACGACTACAAGCGCGGAGGGTGTTACGTATCGGGGCGGCAGAAGACTATCGTCTTTTGACGTCATTTGCAGCGAAGCAAGCAGATATGGGGCCAATTTTTGGACGGAGGGTCCAGTGAACCCTCCACGACTTCTCCCAAGGTTTTGTTGGACAAAGAACATAACAATTTTCCGGTACCGGAGGACTACCCACACACGATACGCCATTGAAATTGGAGGGCTCTTTGATGGGGAAGCTGAATGCAGTCGGCGTACAAGATATGCTTGAATCTCATGGATGTGGCAATCTGGCAAGGAAGCAGTTCGACCGGCATATTACTCAGAAGGCCAACCAATACAAAATTCTCCTTGTCATGAAAGGCCAGGGAGAGTGCCCCAGCTCTTTCGTCATCCGCCAAGCTTCCATACGAGGCCGCCGCTGTCCAAGTAACCAACCGCAACCATGCCACATGAGGACGACAAGAAAGCAAATTTTGACGAGAAAGGGGGCAAGGAGACACCAAGTGAAAAGCAAAGAACAAAGCAGGCGACTTCAAGAGTCCTAAAAGTGGCATGGTTGCCGATGAGGGAATGCCCCCTAAAGCAACCGTTGCAGGTGAACATAAGGAAACCACGTGCTACACCGGCATCGCGAAGTCCTCCAAGGGTAAGAAGTGTCCAGCCGCTACAAGGCTGTGTAACCATCTTAGACAATGTACTCCGAACACTAGTTCAACGACCAGTACGAGCACGACAATGCGCAACTATGTTGAGACGCAGGTGTACAGGCGCCACCCTTTCGGAATAAACGTGGCGCACAACGGCCCCACAGAAAAGTACTGCGAATATGCACCTCCGAACCATAACAGGTCATGCTCGCAGGACAAAAGCACCCACGATGGAAGGCCACTGCCGATGCAGTAATGAGAGGAAATGCGAACGAGTGCAATAAGCGACCATCGTATAATAACGATGACCTTCATGTTCCACACAGCCAAAGGGCGCTCGTATTGCAAGGTCGAGAAACAAGACTTACCGCAATCAACATCAGGCTCTCACGCTGACCATCGCCATTCAAGCCAACACATCGATGTCTTCTCGGGTCATCACCTCGATCGTTCATCAGGTCTCCATCTGAATCGCTGTGCAGGTGGTCCGTTGCACTAATGCTAAATGTGCCAGCTCAGTCTTCTGTGGCTAGCCTACGAAGTATGTATCGATGGCCGTGTGAAAGTGCACTTGCGCGATACTGGCGCTTGTATATTATTAGACCGGAAATGGACAGCAAATAAACAAGAAGAAGGTGCGCCAAGTAGGAGCAGCAGCCGCGGGCGCTGGCTCGCTCAGTTGCCGCCAGATGAACAACGAGTCAGACGCCCGGCACTAATATCCCATGGTTGTTTAGCTATATGTCATTGTTCAATAAATACATTTGTTGCCAACTTGGGTCACGGGCATGTGCCGCTCTTCAGTGAACCTCTCTCACGCCAACTTCGGTTATTGGGATTGTGCTGCTCGGTATATACCGCTCTTCAATAAGAAAAAAAAACCTCTTTGAAAACTTACCCGGTGTCTGGAGGAATCGAATCCATGCCATATCTATTCGGGCAGTCTTGTCTGAATGCACATTTACACAAGCACCACGCGCGGACGTTGCGGCGGCGTCGTTAGAGGGCGCAACGTGTTCAGTGTGACGCGCGATAGAGGAACCAGGCTGCATACACGCGTCACACATGACGCGCCTCTGCGGCGGCAATACCGTGCATCCGTACGTTGCTTCAATGCTAATTGCTTTAACGTTGACATTCACCATGGCATGGTTTCTGCCGGAAAAGTGTTAAAGCAGTCGTATAAGCGGTAAAATTTCCTTCGGTCTTGGTTGTGCTCGTTCATAAGTTGTGGAACAAAGCTACCGTCTTATTGTTTCATGATGTCGACGTCATATCGCCAACGAACTAGCTTGTATGTTAAGTAGGGATCTAAGGACGTCACAATGGGGACGCCCCACTAAGGTCGAAGCGGGAACAATAGCAGAGGATCGGTAATCTCTTCTCATCAGCACTACACGTCTGAGGAACAACGCCAGACTCTCTTGTGCGCTCTGAGATAACTGGGTGGTCGGCCTTTTTATCGAAGCTAAGGTGTTAGGAGCTTGGCCTTCATCCGCTCACCAGTCTAGAAATGCACATGTGCAGTTCCCGAGTTCCTGAAAGCAACATACGTGAGTTCCACGTCTCTCTCTTGTCCTGCCCACGTGCGTTATCTGAACTCCTGTCTTCACCCTGACACTTTTTTCTCTCCCACATTCCCCCCAGCACGCGTAGGGTGGCAAGCTGGACACAGTAAAAATCAGAATCAATTATTCGACATAAATATCCGTGTTGTATTCGGGGAGCCAAATGAGAGCCGGGGGTAAGGGCTTGACGAGCGTCCGTGTACCCCTGCGAGAGCCGTTGTCGTCACAGTCGCTCAAGTCAAATGTGGAGATGGTATTACTGCGGTAAACGCATTGAGAACATCAACACAAGCATCAATGCTGACCCAATGAAGTATACAATAAACTTGACCTAGGTAAATAGCAATTTGCTATACTTTCTATATGGCGGTACCATTCGACAAAGTTTACCTCCCGGCTTTTCCTTGTCACTGTGCCCTGCTGAGGTGGTCGTCAAGTGTACTACTGTGGCATTCAGTGATATTAAGAAATGTATTTTGGTTTCTCTCCCACGGCAGCTTGCTTTATCCATGTTAATATGCTTTCAAGTTTTGAATTAGCTATCTTAACATAGGTGTCTCTGGTTCTGATTCGGTTTCAACGAGTCATCTTTTCGGCTTAAAGGGACAGTTGCAAAACCACAATCGTTTCTCTGTGGCTTAAACGAAACAAAAATGAAGCTTCTGAAGTTTCAGGTAAGACATTGCGTTTATTTTCTTTATTCATAGTTTTAGCATGAAATAATGCCGGGGCAAACGGTATAATTGCTTGTTTAAAGCCTTTCGGAGTCGACAAGCGTTTTCACTTGATTGCTCGTTCAAACCAGTTATAGTTTTTTTTACGGATTTCAATTTTCTACCACTCTCGGCGCAGTCAGGGTGGCGTCAAGGCTTGCAGAACACCGGTTATCCAATTTTCACAGTGAATAGTTTCGTGCCAAGCATAACAAATGAAAAAAATTCCCGGATGATCCGGGAAGACAACCCCTTTCTTTTTCTTTCTACTTCAACAGCAATGAGCGCTCTCTACGTAAAGATGTACGCTTTATTTCATAAGCGGGTTGTTGCTCTTGAAAAAAAATATATATGTTATTTTAGATATACCCCTTTTCACGACCGAAATCCCCCAGCATGCGGACGGATTTTTCACGCAACTTGTCCAGTATAATGAATTCTTGGAAAACTTTGTGGTGGCTTCGCGGCGTTGTTTCATGAGATTCAAATCGGGCTATGCAGCCATTGTGCGCGCATCTCCGCGTGAAAATTTTAAAGCGGCGTTCATCACTCAGCAGCGCCGATTTCTTTTCAATACACGATGCAACTGCTGACATTGATTGATTGAGCATTTTGGGCTACGCTCATTCGATTAAGCAAATCAGCGACCATTCGCAGTATGCTACAGTACCAAAGGTGCTGAGTTATAATATTGATCGTCTCATTCTCGCACACAACTTTCTTGTTTTCTTATTGGAGTTCCCATTATTACGACGCATCTCGGGCCTCAATAACATCCGGGTGTTCCACAGCGCTGTCTGAGAGGTGCAAAATCTGAAACTACAGTTGACTTGCACACATCGATCACCAAACTGATTCAAACTGTGAGACAAATAGCCTAGACCATTAATTTAATCATGGTCAATCGCATTTATTAGTTTGAGATTGATTGAAATGTATTCCGGTCTCAATTCAAGTTAAATTAGATTGAATGAGTAAGCTTTTTGATTATTTTCTCTTGTGCCATTCACGTCGTTTTCTCAATGTCCTGTTTTCTGCGCCTTAAAAACCAAGAGGGAAGGACTCTTGTTAAGTTTTCGTTTTCTCAATGTCCTGTTTTCTGCGCCTTAAAAACCAAGAGGGAAGGACTCTTGTTAAGTTTCCGCAAATCGGCAGCCATCTAAAAATGACAGTGACATATGACATAATGTTTATGTAATATTTCATGTCCAAAGACAGTCGGCTTCTTAACACCTATAACAAAACAGGGAGAGAGAGGACGGTAAAGGCCCTTTCAGTTTTTTCATGTTTTCGCTGACGTCCTCGCGTTTTTATTCGCTCACCATACAAAGCTAAAAGCGTAAAGCTTCTCTAGCTGATGTACCTGAGTTAACTGATGTAGCAGGCATGAAAACTTAGTGGGCGAAATACATTGGCAGTACAACGCATTATGTTAAGACGATTGGTCACGTAAGTTCTGTCTCTAAAGCGATAAATACTTTTGATAACTGCAATCTTATACCTGCCGAGCTATTCAAAAACCTCCAGATACGCCGAAGTGGGAAACATATTTAGGCTGGAGGTTTATAAATCAAGAAATAACGATGAAATAGCTTTTTGAGCAAGAGATAGTTGTTTCCATATCACGGATACATCTTAAAGGGACAGACAACCGCTCAGAACATGAATTCAGATAACTCCGCGGATGGAAAGATCGTCTATCGTATTGAGTAGAACGGGCCCTGTTTTTCTCATTAAACGTGGATTTATATTTTTAATTCTTCACTAAAAGTCGTGAAAAATGTCCTTTGGCGCCCCATGCGGCAAAAACATGAACCTATTTAAGAGGTCTACCACGTGACCTTCAACCAGTGTATGCTGTTGCTGGTCTTTTTATTATATTGAAATGCAGTAACATTCTTTCTATTATAAGTTTTTTCTAACTTACAATGTGCAGATAAGCCTTCGTTTGTAGTGAGTATTAAGTGGCGCTGCTTTCGCCTTCGTTTTCGATGACTAGGCTTGGCTCGTCTATCGACTGAATAACGCGGACGGGGGCCAGCCAGCCATGACGTAGGCGTGTACTTGAAAAAAAAAAACGCGGTGCAGCTATAAGAAAGGTCTGTACAGCAATGCAAACTTATTGTACCAGTCTATTTACCTCTAAAGTGGCTCGAAATTCGACAATATAGGTGGTTAACCACAGTTGCACTTCCTCCAATAAAAGCAGGACGATGGGCGGCTTTCACAATTTGTGAGGCGGGCTATCGGCATCGCTATCACTTCTCAGCGTTGCTGGAGGAGGGACTCTTATTTTTTTACAGGCTGTTCAGGTCGAAAAATTCTGCTTACAAAATATCCACGCACTTTTGGAAGTAACCGCTGCAGATGTAAGTTCTACCAAGGGTGAGCTTTTCGTTGCGCCATAAAAAACTGCGTCCATAAATGTCGGTTGTCAGTCCCTTTAAGCAGCAAAATATACGTATCAAATTATCTCGCGTACAATGACGTCTTTTGTACTTGATATCTTTTTATCATACAATATGTAAATATCTGAAATTTGTTTAAAATGTTTCATAAAGTTGATAACGATTAATATATGTAGCCTCTGTTGCCACGTTCACTTTTCTCCATACGTGTTCAGGCCTGCGACCTTTGTATTCTGATTGAGGATCTACAAGTATATGTGCATTTAGTGAGCTATTCATTGAACCGTCTTACATGTGAGTGTGAGCTTTAAAATGAATGTCCCTCAATTGTGTTCTTGCTGCTGCTCGTAACATTGGCATATTTTTGTGCACTACAGTGAAATCAGAGAACAGGAGCGGCCGGCGCAAGGCAATGCAGGCATCAACACATCTGAAACACACATTAGAATTAAGTAAAGCGAAAGGATTAATTCCAGCTGTTTTAGTAAATAAACTTTCTAGATTGCTAAGAAGATGCCACTCTTGCCTCCGCAGCGGAATTGGTACACCGGAAAAGAAGCAAAAATTTGGAGGACGCTTAAGCTTCACCTTTAAGGGTGGAACGCGACAGCATTCAACGATCCCTGGCTGCTTATCAGGCTTCCCGGCAACTGAAGCTTTCGTTCTTCCCCAACTTTGCCTCTCCACGCGACTGCCGAGGAGTCGAGCGCCACCTGGATGGTGTTTTTGCAAAGAACAACCGCAGACGCGCGACTGTATGAATGGTAGAAATGCTACAAAAAGAGCTCGTGTTTGAGTTTCTGCGTAAGATAATTATGTTTTCTCGTATATTAAAATTATGATCCGACGCTATCACGTCTGTAGGTTGTGGTAAAGTCGAACTTTACATACAATTTTTCTGGTGCATTTTACTTTGGGAAATTCAATTAATTCACTAACGCCTCTGCGCCACGTGGAGGGCCTGCATGGTCGGGGTGGTTCGGGATGTATTTTTGGGCCACGGACGCCGACACCGGCGCCGACGCCAGATTTTCTGCGACACGGGGCCTTCAAGCCTATCGCGTCAAAAGCTGTAAACGGTTGATGACGCCACCTTGAAGTTTCCGCAACAGCTACCCATGACGCATTGGACCGCATTGTCAACCCACGACGCAATAATGGACTGCATTGTCTTTTAAAGGAGCCACAGACTACACTAATCAATTTTCAAAAAGACATTTTAGCGAATCACCGCAGCCCAAGCACCAAAATATACGTTGATATGGTACATGGCGTCACACTGGTAAGCTGGCGCTGGAACAATCAGCGCGAAATTCATGAAACAAACTTTGACCTTCACCTTCTCGTCTAGTAATCAACCCATAACCACGAAATAACCGAAACTAGAGTGTTGAAGAACACATCATTAGTTTAAAGTAATTTTGCGCTTCTCAATAGTGTCGATTTAGAAAGCCCAGTTTTCAGCCTTCAACTTAACTGACGTTAAAAGACAATGTCGCGCATTGCATTACGATGAAACAGTGCGAGAAAATATTTTAAAACTTGCACTTAAGGCATTAAAACGGCGGCAAAACTGCAAGGACGGCAATTTCTTTCACTTTCTGAACGGATATGAATGTACGCTGAGCACTGAAGGGTCGTCCCAGCACATTTTTATTCATTTTTACGCTACGTCCTTGCGAAAAAGAAAAATATGTCTGTATGCAAGCGGAGCAATTTTCATAAAAAGTTGAGCCGGGCTGACTTTCATTACGCCAACAACGACTGCGCGTGGGTGCGCGTTATGTATTGTAAAGACCTCGCATGAATTGCCACAGCTTCATCTGCGCAGACGACACAATAGTAGTGCCACCTACATGGCACGAAAGCGGTGCACCTGATGGCAAGCGGACTCGTAATTCTTTGGAAAATTATTCTTGAAAACTTTTTTTTCCTGGCTGTTTCCGCAGTGCGGCGTTGTTTCTCGTCTGTCGTCGTGCACGAAATTGCGAATTTCATCTTATACGGAGGCTGTAAAAGTGAACAAAGAACACACGTTTTACATATCTATGTAAGCGCTTATCGAAACAGCGTTGCCATTATGATGGGAAGCGTGCAATGTGCTGAAGACTCAAACGCTTTCTGAGGTATTAATGCAGTTCTGCTTCGAATTATTACAAAAATGAGTTTAGGCATCTGTGTGCCACCTCTAAAGTTCTGACACACTCTTATTCTCGTTCCGCATAAGTTGCAACAAGTATGGGGAACATTTTTTATGTATGTTCCACTGATTTTGCGGAACCTAGACGGAAAAGATTAGGAAGTTTCACCTGCATGGCGAAACTTATGTAGCCCGATATTAAGAGTGGTTACAGAAACAGTGGCTAGAAGCTCGACCGAAGGAAGTGCCGAAGCAAAGAGCCATTCATTCCACATTCCTTCATCTTCGTAGGGGGAACAATTTTGCCGTTTCACTTAATTAAGCCTATGTGGAACGAGTACAGGAGCGTAGAGTGCGTTGTTCACAATTTAAATTTTTTTATGACAGTACTACTCTAAAATCTTTAAGAAGTCTGTTTCACTGTTCGCTCGTAGTCCGTACTTTTCTCATTGGGTTATTTGGGGAACTGTCTGTAGGTACTATTCTGCAGAAAGTGTATGGCGACAAGTTCATGCTTTCCGTAGGCAATATACGCACGTCACAGAACATATTGTTCCGCAGCAATGCGTGCCGCTATGAAAAGGCCTTGTGATGAGAAGAGGGAGATGACGTGACGCTGGCATTGATCAGTGGTACGGCTCTGCCCTGTGTTATAGAGCTACTCATTCTCCCTGTATATATATCACCTGCAAATATTCTTCCTTGTAATACTTGATGGAGGTGCGGGGTAGAGTAGCCACAACCCGGATCTGGATCTCCATAGTGGAAGTCGCGTCTTTTCTGCTACCCGGGTAACGAGGCTGTCCCGTCCGCTCAAACAGCACCACAAGTCGTCCTCAAGTACCCACGTGACCTGGGAACCTTCACGGGCATGGATGATTTTTATTGCGAGTAACCGCAAAGGTACGGCTTGAGACGCACGAATCTAACCTTGCGACTTGGGACACATTCAAAGAGGAGCTACGCACTCTTATCCAGTTAACAGCCAAGAAAGAGCTTGCGTCTCGTGCCCAGACGTCCACGAAATCGTACGTCTCGTACATTCAGGACGTTCTGACTCTTTGCAGAAAAGTGGGTAATGACATGTCGGAGGCATTTTAACTAGGGCGCATTTTAACTAGCATCGCGGACGATGCATTGAACCTGCTTCTTTGCAAGAGTTGTGCGATGGTTGAGGCCATCGTAACAAAGTGCCGGCTCTTTGAGCAAGCGAAAAGCAAACGTAATGCACAACGCTTCGATCGGCTCCCTACTACAGCGGCCACCACCTTCTGCGACGACTTGCCAACGCTACAACAACAGCCAGCATCCCCTAGTTTGACACAGGTTATCCGTCGCGAGCTGGAGGCCATGGATCCAAGCACTCATGGTCCCCAGGCGCACAACAACTTAACCATCTCGCTCGCCGAACCCGTCGTCCGCCAATAGATTGAAAATATGGACATTCAGTCTACCGTTGGCCAGCGTTCCATCTTTACCGCTCCTGCCATTGCTGCTACTGTTGCTCCCTGGCCAAATTCAACACAACGTTACCGGAACCCATCTGAGTGGCGAACACCGCACGACAGACGTATTTGTTCCGTGTGCTTTCGGGTCGACCCCGTCTCCCGCCACTGCCGCTGCTGCTTGTCCTCTCCACTTCGGCCATTCGCTGACCACCGCTTCATCTTTGCCTCTCGCTGAGCCCTACAATAACCGAGATTATACTACATGGAGGGACACCATTAGCAGTTCGCCGTTTCCGCAATGCAGTCAGTCCCGTTCGCTTGCATCTCGACGGTCCCCGTCCAAACCCTATTCAGTGACAGTAAAATGCTTTCTCTTTCCACCACTTTGTCGTTTCCCTCGGATTAGTTTCCCGAGCATTGCGTGTGAAGCACGTTCTCTTTTTAAGCTCTTTTTCAGAATCAACCGTTATTTGGCTCAGCTTCTGCCTTTGTGCAAATTTAGCGTAGAGCAAACAATGGTAGTAATTGAAATGTAATTAAATTCTGAGATTTTGTGTGTCAATACTACGATCTGACAAAGGCATGTCGTACTGGCGGGACCCCGAATTAATTTTGACGACGTGGTGTTTTTAACGCGCACCTAATTTAATAGTGTTTCATGCATTTCTTCCCCGTCGGTCAAATATGCTAACACACCAATGTGCTGATCCAATTAAGGAGTGTCGGTACGAAATCTGCGGCGTACTTGCCGTAATATTATGCTTTATGAGAAAGGAAATTCATTTAAACCAAAGTAAACTACTTCCACTCATATTTGAAACTTAGTGGGAAATTTTGGCGCATCGCGCATGGTCCATAAACAACAAAGCTGTTTACGTCCGCGCACCAATCACCAAGAACGCATTTTTCAAGCGAGTCAACGTTTTTATTTCGAAAACGCCAACGTTGCATTTTTCAATTTTGCTTTTTTTTCCGATACTAAATCTGCGCACACTTTAGATATAGGAAACGCAATGCTTGAATTAAGCATGCACAATTGTTTTGAAATGCTAAATCTGATATATGCCGAATATTTATTTCAACAGCGCTGTCAGGCTATAGGACGCCCGTTACGGTATAATTTCTAAAGAACGAGATGACGTATTTCTTAATGGTGATTGAAGAAGCACTCAATTAACATTAAAAATTATCAGTTTATTTTCAAATCATATGCCTGCACGAGTGTCTTTTAATCACGAGAAACCAATACGCAATGCGAACCGATCGTGCGGGCTCTTAGGGAACTCGTCGGTTGACGCTGCAGAAGTGGCGTCATAGAGACCTAAGCGAAACATGTGCAACTTGTGACGCGAAACTGCACTCCACGCAATGCCGCGTTTTCTTTTTTTCGTTTATTTTTGTTATTTTGCTTCTCTCCTGCTTACGTGTTTGATATCTTACGTTGATTCGGTTGAATTGGAAACGCCAGAATTTCCTGCGCTTTTCTACGCAATGGAGCCGCCGTGTGCAATCTCGCAAATGGTCTCTCCTTCATATTTGACATAGATTAAAGCGCACCGTCCTTTCGTCGATGCATAAACGCTAGCGCTTAAACTCTTAGCGAGCACTTTCCAGTTCGTCGCATAAATTGCAACAGCTCTCCCCCGGCATTGCTAAAGATCTTAGGACATTCAAAATTTACGAGAGCTAGAGGAAGGGTAACTACCGTAAGTATATGCATAAAGAAATCTGCGTACATTAAGGATTCTTTAAACTTTGAACTGGTTCACTGCGACAGCCGCAGCGCCATCTACTCAATGACAAACTTCGTTTGTGCGATGCGGCACAATGACGTCATCGTACGCTACATTACCGCCTACAGCGCCATACGAAATGCATGCACATGTATCACCGCTGTCATAAGTCCGCGTGGCACTCAGGAACCAGCACAAACGGCAAAATGTGAATGCTGCACAATAGCTCAGTGCATGGTTAGCGTTTGCGGCTCTCATTTGCACGTTTCTGCCGGCCGCGCTTTTTCCACGCGGTGGCGGTGAGTAGGCGGTTTAAACGCGAAGCTTTCTAAGCGGATCCTCCCGTATTTTCCGGGCCGTTGCCGCTGCTGTCTTGCCGAATATAGGCGCTTGCCTCACGTGGCGTAAAGCATGTTTGCGCGAGAGCACATTCGCGCGTGCGCCGTGGAGTGAATGAAAAGGGAAAAAATGATGGTCAACCTTAACTCCGTCGTTCGCGTCGCACTTCTCCCAGCACAGATTGCGGCCTCGCCAGTCTTCCCTAGACAAACATCGCCTTGGCTGACGTGACGTCACTACGTGGACTTTTTACTGTGCGCATTCGCTTCTGTGACTGTTTGGTTCTGGGCGTAGATTCTGAGCGGTGTAGTTCATACGCTTAAATATTGCTTGACATTAAAGCTGAAACCGGTACACTGCATAAGCATGAACATTTACCGAAATCACATGTTGCATGAATGAAAATAGAGAAAATGTTCAAGTAGCATAAAGGATTCTAGCGTTTCGGTAACCGCTTCAGGGGAAGCTTCTTCATGGTGCTTCTAACGTGTGCTTTGAATTCGGATAATGTTGTTCTCTTTCTATGGCCACACGATGAGAGTGATGCTGAGAAGATGGTGAGAGGATGGATCATGGGCGCAACCGAACCGATTTGGCGCTTTTGGCTGCTATCGCAGTAAAACCACGCAATCGGTTGACCACGCCAAACTGCGGTAACATTGACCATCAACAGTAAAGCCTTTGCTAGAAGGCGTTTTTCGCAGTGTCCATACAATCTTAGTTGGTTAACCTCATAATGATATTCGAATTCGTCGTCTAAAGAATACTCTTATAGTCATAATTTCATTAACGCACAGCGCCCTTTTACAGCTAAGCTGTTAATGTCTAGGTTCCCCAGAATCGTGTCCACGTGTAGAAAAAAAAACTATCACCATCAGCATTTGCTTTGGCTCCATGTACGTTTTGGTTTGACTCCATGTGAGTGGTGGTTTCCCGCCTGCTGTGCCTTAGCACAGTGTCAAAACGGACGATGGATGGCCAACTCTTATAACCCTCGCCACCACCGATGCCTCTTTCACAAGTGTCGCGATACTTGGCGGCGGCACGTCCCACCAATCGTTGTGCCCCTTTGTCTCGTGACGTAGAGATCGCGCTAGCGATTTTATCAGCAGTTGCCTTTTGGACTCGCTATGGGAAGGACGCTCGTTTAACCACACTCGCATTCTGATCCCAGTGTGCCATGGCTATGAACGATGTGACTCATACGCTAGTCTGTGACGATGGGGCGGACTTTGCACAGCAAACACACTATTTGGCCATCGCGCCGGGCGAAAACAAGACACCGGTGTCCTTGCTCTTTGACGAACATGCTGAAGACCCTCAATATAGTCAATATTGATAATATATAAAGTCACTATAGCAATATTCACTATAGCAGACCCACCGTAGTCACAGCTTCGCATGGCTTCCATCTTCACCGTAGTGAAAGGGCTCTGAATTTTTATTGATATCATCGTTGGGATCAGCGTGCCATAGAATGATGTGCCCGTTTTGGCTCCGCGTATATAATCAGAAACTCCCGAACTTATTATTTTAAAACATAACAAGGCGAGGCAACAGCGATTCAAATCGAAGAAAGGCAAGGTGTTCCGGGGAGCGTGTGCTTTGTTGTTCCATATTTTTCCATGGTTTTTATTCAGTAGATAACGGAGGATCCCCCAGAAGACATTGTCTTCCTTCGATGTCAACCGCGGTTGAGCCACCCTTACTTAAGATACGCCACCATTACTGCCATCTTTCTCTTTCATAGAGCCCATTGCTTAACCTTACCCTGCTTTATTTATTTTTAGTCTGTAATGTCTCCAGGACAGGCCCATATATTTCGTTGAGTAAAGCCACACTTAAGGTTCCAATTTTAGCCGCGCACAGTTTGAACTAGCGCGTATGGGTTTCAATTCGGCCTTGCTTCTCCAATTACACATTATTAGGCCCACTGCTCCGTACATATCTCTAGGCTATTACCTGGCGTCTTTTTTGTCCAAGAGTTATTTTGGTGCATTTTTTGTTGTCCTACGTACGCTAGAAGGTCTCAAATTGTCCAATTTACAAGACGAAAATGGTTAGATATCCAGATCCCACGAACCCGTAATTGAAGTCGCCAAAGAAGACATTGTCTTCGAACAAACGAAAAAGGAAAATAGTTTCTGCCAGTTTTGCTTCTGTAGGCTGATGCTTTCTTTCGAGTCGTGGCAGAAGGAACAAGAGAGAAATGAAAGGTAGGGAGGTGAACTGTAATGTCATGACATATCTACTAAGTTCACGATGAATATTTGTTGAAGTAACGACACCACGAGAAATATCTGATCAGGTGAAACAAGCTTCCCCAGATGTAATGGTGTAGGGGAAGTTGGTTTAGGATATTTAAACAAGATCCCCCTGCCCAACTATTTTTTCGTAGAAAACATTTAATACAGTAACTGTAATGTAATAAGCACATTGTAGAAGGTACGGTCAAAACGTTCTGGCCGGTAGTGCTAGTTTTTCAAAATCCTTATCTTAGTTTTCTTTATTTCATCACTTGACATTTCAAAGGCTCAATGCAGTATATTCTTATGGTGCGTTTCCCCTCGCGGATAGATGGATTTGAAAACTTGCAATTGTGCATCGACCGAATAGGGGGAATATGAGAGTGTCTCACGAATAAACCGAGTTCCACAGAGCCTAGTATGATTGTCATACTCTCATAATTCACTCTTTGCCTTCTTCTCTCCCAAAGCGTCCACCGCTGCAAAAAAAAAAAAAAAAAGACATCGCTCCCGTTGGACAAGTGTGAAGAGTAGTAGCATAGCCTCGTGAGATTCATTGTACATTTAATGGCGCATTTCCAATAATTCTTTTCAAAATTAGGCACAGATCAATTACGTAAGATATTCATTTCCGTTATAAATTTAGATACTTGGAGCGCTGTATTGAAGGGGCTCAAGCATATTCCTTCTGTAAGCTTTTGTGGTAATTAAAACTAATTTTATCTACTCAGTTGGTGTTGTCATGCATGGGCTACAAAAAGCACCGGGTAGTGCGTTTAGAATACCGCGAGTGGACATGAAATTTCAAGTTTCAGCGTGAACAGCCCCACGCACAATTTGATGTCAGATTGCGTCCCTGTGTTTAAGCAATAAAAAAACTTTTTTTAGGATAAAGGAACATCCCGAGGCTATTATCTATAGGTTCATGAACATTATGCCTGCCACATCTAACCGTGGATTTTTCTAAGGCGCTATTGAAGGGCTAATTGGTTCGCCTAGAAGAAAAATTTTACGTTCGTAATATACAAATTGCTAATGAGAGCAGATTTTGATAACTATTAAGTGGATGAGGTGCTTTCGGATCTGAGGAGGATATACTAGTTAATAGAATGTAGGTTTGATGAGGAAGAAGAGGTTCAATTTTTGTGGGGGGGGACAATGGCTATGTAATATGTCCGTTGGATCAACATTTACATATGCGAAGAGTCTCTTGAAGAAGTATCTTAAACGGTCGTTCAATGTTAAACTTTGATCAGTGCGATGTGACGACAGACTCCATCTCACGAACTCGCTCTAGGGAACATGCTATTTTAATCTATGGTCAAGATACAAAACCGATCACACAATGCTACATCTTCATCCTTGTGTTTACCCAAACAAAGGTGGCTTTCATGGCAAGAAATATGAGCGGTCGATTTTTATCCAAGTACATGAAGGTGCTGCCTTCTGCATCTCAGCTGGGCGTTCAAAGAATAAGTGCGTCTTTTCAGGTTGATAACATACTAATCAATAAGAACCAACTTTAAAAGAGGGTATGTCGCTGAGCAGTTTTCGGGTCTGGGTAGGCCAATACTAAGTCCATCTCATTCTGTCCTGCAGTAGATCCTTTTGACCTTTTCTTCGTAAGCAAGCTCGAGGAATTCTGGCTCAGGGTTCAGACTTTGCTTATGATGCCAACGACACGAGAAGTGACATTACGCTCTCCAAGTATGGCATTACTTTAAGGCTTAAGGTGACACACTAGTCGTTATACCAAAGCACCTGTTGAGCTCGGTGGCAAGTGAGCGTGAATATTTCATGTGTTGGTAACAAGGCATGCTTGCGGCGACGCAACGATCTCTGTATACTGCAGAGATTAAGGCAGGTTGTTATTTTTGTAGCAGCACAGTACCAGAGAAAAGAAGTCGGCTCAAGGATGCCTACCCATGGCCTCATAGTACGAGTGCGATGCAGACAAGGATAGTGTTGCTGGAGTTTCTGCATGCCACAGAACTGGACGGCTGGCTTAACAGGGTCATTGTAGGATGCACATGCACATTCACTCCTTCCCTTCTCCTCATCATTATTCATCACTATATACTTACGCTCCCCTTACCGGTTTAGAGTATAACAGGCTTGATAGCACCAACTCAGCCCGACCTCCTTGCGCGCGCGTGCGTGCGTACGTGCGTGAGCGTGTGCGTGTGTTTCTCGTAAATACAATCTCAATCTCCCTGTTAACCACCTGAAAAGAATGCGTATTCGCTGAGACCAATGAGGCGTTGCCTTGGTTAGCGATGCGATATATAGTACATGCGGTTGGCATCCCGCCGACAAGGACGCATCTACTTTCAGCAGTGAAGGAGCAGAGTGATGATGATTTAGAGAATTCTGCATTCAGATTCCCTCAAGATCAAACAGCTGTGCAAATAACGCTCGCCACTCTCAGAAAGAATACGCATTTGGCTAAAACAATCTACACAGACAGTGTCTTGAACAAATTTTTGTGTGTTGTGCTTCCCATCGAATCTTGACCACTGATAACGTGCAGTGTTGAAATTCTCAAGGGAAAGCGTTGCGATGAGATAGACTCCAATTTCCCCCTTCAACTGCGTACGAAAAACAAAATTATTATACTCCCTGAGCCGCAAACCTTTAGAGCTATTTGTCAATTGCATCATCTGGAATACATAGCTTCCTCACAGTACAGTTGGATCACGTATACGACTCCCATTTCTCAAGATGGCCATTCCCAGAAGAAACGTAAACTAGCAACACTAATGACCTACCGCTTCCTAAGCTGAAATCTATTGAAATGACAAAAACTGGGGTCCATTAACAAAGGTGATCTGTTCTTTCTGTGCGCGCTTTGCGGAGAGGTTCGCCGTAGGCAAAACAGAGATGCAGGTTAATCTATAGTGACGTGCTTGTCACGCTACTTCAGGTGAATTGGTGAGGGACCAAAGGAAGGCAGTGAAAAAAAAATTAAAAAAGCACACGAACTAACACATACACAAGCACAAAATGCGCTTGCACGAAAGTTAATTGCAGAGACTATTTGGGGCCTGCATCCCCCAGGAATGCTATAAGTGTTTTAGCGGGGCTCAGCTGAGATCCCAGACATTTGCCGTCACGGACCAAGAACGTCTCCCAGCTGAAGTATAGGCAGTAGTAATCACCCGGCGTATGGGATAATTACGCGACGGCACACAACAATTGATAGAGAATTGCACGATAAGTAAGAATCGAACTAAGCACACTGGGTTATCGGGTCAAGAGGTACTCGTGCTATCCATTCGTTAGTGTGTTTCCCAGCGCTCGGGGTTATAGACCGGATCTTAGGTAATACACCCACAGAGGGGCACAAGCAGCGAGAAACAGGACAGAGATGGATGGCAAAACCTACAACAGCACTCTCGAGGGTCCGTCAGGACCATCCATGAAGCTTTGGAGGCAGCAATGCATCAGCTCCAGCGGGAGCCTTTCTTGGGGCCAAGAGCACTGATCATTGCAAGCCGGAAACATCCTTTGGCAGTGCTCGTCTATCAAATGAGCTCTCCGTAATTGCCCGGGAGTCCGGTTGATGTAAATGTAACTAGGCCGTCGCATCGCACACATTTCGCGTCTCTTGCGACGGTTTCCCAACAACAGAATGCACGCGGGGAGGCTTAGGAAGCGGTATATCATTAGCGTTGCTACTTTTTTTCTTTCTTTTTTCTTTGAAAGGCTGTCTTGTGAAACGGGAGTTGTGTACGCGATCCGGCTGTACTGTGGGAGAGTTATGTATTCCCGACGACGCAATTGACAAATAGCTCTGAAAGCTTGCGGCTCACGGAGTATATAAATTTGTGTTTCGCACGCACTTGAAGGGGAAAATCGGAGTCTGTCGCAAGGTAACGCTTTCCCGTAAGGGGAAGATTTACGAGAATTTCTCCTAAGGGGAAGCTATACGGAAGCACCTGTCTAAATACCCGGCAATGAATCAATCGTTTTCTTCGGCTTCCACTGCAGAAACTTTGACGAAGCTTGTTGAATTAAAAGAATTTTTAGATATATTACCCGCAGGTATATCTTTTATTTAGGCCGTAAATGTTCCTACTAAAGTTGTTGAAAATTGCAAAATTGCCACAAAGGAACAAGTTTTTAGCTGTGCAACATACTAATAAACAGCGATATCAATATTCTCTGAAATACGCCAATCAATACGTCTAAAGCGGACAAAATTGATGTTATATACATCGCTCTGAAATATATACCACTTATTTGTGAGTAGCAATTTTTGAAAATCATAGTAAGCATTCTAACAACTTTGCACAAGCTTTAAACTTACACATTAAATTTGTCCGCTTTAGATGCGCTAACAGAGGCTGTTAAACAAACTGAGATGTACACTTCTGATGCAGTTACGGGCATCGAAACATTGAGCTTGAATTTTTCAGAAACTTACTGGTTTTCAAAAGCTTCCGTAAAAAAAGAAAAGAAAAAATGAAACGTGGAGTTATCAAACCAAATCCTGCTCTCTGCAGTTACTACAATTGCACTTTCTCTCTGAAATGCAACAATTTCATTCAACTCAGTCCAGCAGTTGCCTGATGATAGCATTCGAGTCTTTCTACAGGTATTTGAAGAGAGAACTCGAGATCGGCAGCAGGCAGTGAAGCCGAACGACACAAACTTTAGATGTTCATAAAACTTGCAACGTAACTTAAGGCCCATTTCATCTCGAATTTATGTCGGATAATATGTCGGTGAATGCCGGACATCGACCCACTTTTAACGTAATGGCATCAGCGAATGACGTGCGCGTGCTTGGATGTTTTCCTATACACTCTGTTTCACCGGTTCCATACAGTGCAGCGAAAACTACGGGCCGAGTGCCAACCAGCAAAGAGAACCGGCAAAACAAGGCAGAACACGTCCTCTGAGAATGATTACCTACTTATTGCGACACAATTCCAGGGACACTTAGAGAGAGAGAGAAAAAAAAAAGAAGGAAAGACAAGGAGGTTAGCCAGTGTGAATACCGGCTTGCTACCCTGTACTGGGGAAAGGGGCAAAGGGAATAAAAGGTGATAGAAGAAAAACAAAAAGAAACATTGAAGTAAGAAAATTTGCGCAATAACGCGACCCTACGCGCTACAACGTTCAAAGCCGGTCGCACAATTCACAAGCCCTTAAAAACTTCAGCAGAGCCCTTAAGGCCTTGAGTGCCGAAGTCCGTCTAGACCAGTGTCCTAAAACTTTTTCTTCTGTGAGGGGGCGATTGTCATGTTTTTCAAGCGCAGTCGCGAGCACTTTTCTTGCCACATTGTAGCGGGGACAGTCACAGAGTAGGTGCTTGATTGTCTCCTCGCGGCCACAGTTGTCGCAAGCAGGGCTGTCAGCCATTCCAATGCGGAAGGAATAGGCGTTCGTGAATGCGACCCGAGCCACAGGTGGCACAGAAGTGTTGCTTCCGCTCGTGGTAACCCTGGTGGAAGACGGAGTTGCAGACATGGATCCAATCTGTGGAGGCGTGCGTTGCTGAAGTCACTGGTGTTCCACAGAGTCTGCGTAAGCTCGCGTGCGAGGGAACGAAGTTTTGTGGCTGCGTCTGTTCTCGACAGTGGTATCGATACAATAGGGGCACCATCGTGGGCCGATCGGGCAGCGTCATCCGCACTGTGGTTTCCCGAAATTCCGCAGTGACCCGGTATCCACTGGTAGATGATGTTGTGCCCCTTGTCGGTTGCGTGGTGGTGAAGTAGTCGGATGTCTGCAACTAATTGTGCGTTAGGTCCTTGGTTGAAAGGGGACAGCAGGCACTGGAGAGCTGCCTTCGAGTCACAAAAGATGGACCATGACTGTGATGATTTGGGACAAATATATTCAAGAGCAGCACGGATAGCTGCGAGTTCTGCAGCCGTCGATGATGTAATGTGAGACGTCTTGAATTGGATGGTGACAGATTTCACGGGAATTACCACTGCTCCAGCTGAACTTTTGGCGGAGACAGAACCGTCCGTGTAAACGTGGGTGCGTTCTCTGTGCTTTTCATGCATGAATGAAAGCACGTTTTGTTTGAGGGCGAATGACGACATGTCCGTTTTCTTATTGATACCGGGAATTACAAGAAGGGCTTGGATTGGATGCAGGCACCACAGTGGTAGAGATGGTCGTGCTGCAGGCGTGAAGTTCGACGGTAAAGTTCCATGGCTAGCGGCAATAATCCTGCTAAACGCTGAACGAGGCCGAGCCGCAGGAAGGGAGGCGAGATGATGCGATGGAAGTCCGGCGAAGTGCCTGATGTGCATCCTTAAAGCATCGACTTGAATGTACGTAGTGATGGGGTGATCATGCGCGATGGCTATTGTTGCTGCCGTGGATGCACACCTCGGAAGGCCAAGACATATTTTCAGAGCTTGAGCTTGCACAGACTGGAGGACACGGAGGTTGGTCTTACCGGTCCCACTCAGTACAGGTAAGCTATAGCGTAGGAGACCCAGGAAGAGTGCATTATAGAGTTGGAGCATCGCCCTCACAGATGCACCCAGGGACACTTAGAAATCTCTACGTGGTTGAACACTTAGTAATCCCTACCCCCAAAGGTCGAGGTTTCGACTCCCACCAATGGCTGTGGGCTTTAGTGCCGTAATTAACCGTATCTTAATTAAACCTGCTTTAATTATTACGTACTGACCCAAGCTAGTAGAAAAAGTGGGTCATTGGGAACAGTGGGGGAAGGAGCTTAGTTCGGCAGATAGATAGATAGATAGATAGATAGATAGATAGATAGATAGATAGATAGATAGATAGATAGATAGATAGATAGATAGATAGATAGATAGATAGATAGATAGATAGATAGATAGATAGATAGATAGATAGATAGATAGATAGATAGATAGATAGATAGATAGATTTTCTCTTCTTGTGAACACGCAGTCGGCTTTCGTTACCGATTGGATGATAGGAGCCGTAGTCTGCTCTGCTCTGCACGAAATTGTTGAGACGGCAGTACAGAATCTCCAAGAATGACTTCGAACAGGAAAAAATTGCGCCGTACTTACTGCACAAAATGGCTTGTTGTTGGGTAAAGTTGGTGCAGTTTAGTATAAATTTCTTTTTAATCGGTACGAAAAGCAGACACGTAACAGAAAACACGACAGACACAAACGCTTATGTACGTCGGGTCCTCTGCTTGGTGTCTACTTTTTGTGCCGTTAAAAAAGAATGTATAGTAAATGTACAGTACTTTCATGATACATACTTAAAATTATTGAGCCGTACTGTGAGGATGCCAGAAAGAACGGGAGCTTTTTGGTTCCTGTATTACTGCTCAGAAACTGTTTCATGCACGGAAATTTATACCGGTTAGGAAAGTCAATATTGTGATGGCAGGAAAGAAACACAAAGAATACAGCACTTTCATAATATGTACTTCAAGGCCGAACTGGGATAATGCCAGAAAGCAGTGGAGTTTTTTGTTTCCTGTATCACTACACATATATATGTTACAAAAACTCTTTGATCTACACGAGCTAAGACAAATACATGGCGAAGCGTATGCAGACAAATGTCCGTGGTATGGCGAAAATCCTACATTGTCAAAGATCACACTCGTATGCGCCAGAATACCTCTACAAGAGAACACACACAAACTTACAAAACAACACTTTATAAGGCAGTGGGAGGCATGGCTTGCGGACGAAGAACAGGACAGCCAGCTGGCTCACATGGACCAAGCCCAGCGAGCCGCTCAAGTCAGTGGGGCCCAGGACTAGGGGCTCCACCCACATTTTCCTTCTTTTTTTTTGCCTTTTCCCAATAAAGCTTTACTCTCTCTCTTTCATGCACGGAAATTTCTTTCGGCCAGAGACGTCAATATTGTCATGGTAGGAAAGGGGAAAAAAAGAAGACAACGCTGAATAAGAAAAGGTTAACTTGTTGAAAACAAGGACGTTTAAAGCGTTCGACGCATGCACATGATACCTGGAATGGTTCATTGAACTTCCCCGCTCTGTCATTTTACACCTTTACCAATTATTTCTGCTTTTTCGCTACCTTGGTCAAGATATCGGGGCAACTGTGGGGTGCTCTAAAGAAAGAAAACAACGCTGCACGACGCAATTACGACAAAACGGCAAACATTCCTCAACAATAATACACTACACTACACTCAGAAACAAAGATAGCTAAGAGTGACCATAACCACCTATGCTCTTTTTAACGAGCGAAACAACGCCGTATACTTTACAACCATCCTCACTCACCATTTATGGCGCGTCGACGCCATGAAACTCGCCAGCGGCGGGGATAAAACTCCGTTCTTCGCTAAAGGCAACGACTGCTATTAGGTGTAACGGCGCTTTCGAGAAAACGTGACGGTGCAAGTTGAGGCGATTTACACGAAATGAAAGCCTTTTCAGCTCCACGCCAAGCCTGCAGGATAACAACACGTTGAAGTTTGCGATAAACAGTTTGAAGAAGAAGAGAATTTTGAAGCCGGAACTGTGCGTTCAGGAAGGAATGGCTGACCGCCTCTTTTACCCGGAGGGGTGGCTATGACATTTCGCTGCTGAACTCGAGGTCACACGTTCGATTCCCAGCTGCTGCAGTTGTGTTCCCACTTGGCGTGGAACGCAAATACCTCTCGTATATTGTATTTTCAGTGACAGTCCAAACAACGACATGGTTCACCGGAAGGTGACTTGGTGGACACTTGAAGCGATCGACAGCGCACACTTAACATTTCGACACCTTTAGGGGTGTTAAGAGGCTGTTTTTGAACTTTACACTCTTCGTTACACCCATATAGCACCAATTTTACTCAAAACACCCCATAATAAGGATGTGCGCGAGAAGACCAAAACACACACACACAAAATGAGCACCTTATACGATATGTTTTCGTACACCTGCTGTCACGTTCGCTACAGTTGAAAACTATCCTTGCAGCTATAACAATGTCAGGTTTCAAGCGTAACGAACGCATTTTCTGCAATGCAATATCTTACTTTATGCAAGGTTTCTCAAACAATGAAGCAGTTTGAGTTCCTGGACAATTTACCCATATATGGTTGAACAAGAAATGTCAATGCGCCCAATCATATTTTCACTTTAAATTGCCCTGTATTTGGTTGCCAACTTCCTCGACCTTTTTTTTTTCCATTCCATGTCCAGGCTGTTGAGGTAAAGGTATTTGCGCAGTTGAGCCGCACATGTGTTTCTGGGTATTTCTTCGAAACTAATTTTGCTCCGCGCTTCTCTGGCTTGAAACGAGACTCACCTATGTCAACCTGCACGGCCTCATTTCGGCTTTTTCCCGTAGGCCCCTAATGCCAATTGGCCCACCGACATCTCGTTTACTTGCAACCCCGACAAGATCTCTGATTTAAAAAGAGAATGGCATTTGTGCACACTAGCACTGGCGCTTTGCTCTTTTCCGAATTCCTCGCACCACCTCATATTTTTTGACGTCCCAAAGTGCACCATGTTTCATTATTGCCGCATTCCGCTTCCCCTTTAGCCTCATAATATATTGGTGGGTGTTTCAGAAGGTCTTTCCTTCGTTTATTTGTACGCCTAGGTAGTTGTGTTGCTTGACAATGCTTATGAACTGATCTAGCACGTGCACCACTGACGCGCTACTAAGACATCCCTCCCCAGGAGCTGATGCTGCAGTGGTCAACCAGTTTCGAAGCGTTTCCGAGCATTCGTAACTGTCTTTCACCTGTAAAAAATTTTGCCTTAGTGACCGGCGCGGATAAAGTAGCTGTAGTCAGATAAGAATGCGCAAATGTAATAATCAATATAAATTCAGAAACAAAGGAAGGCAAGGATGGAATATATTTCAAAGCATGCATCGGTGGAAGGGTTTCAGGTGTACCTTCCCCCGCCTCCCCCATCACTTCGCCCAATATCTTAGTTTCGCGAATCCGCACCTGTGTAACGGATTGCCCGCGTGCGAGTGGCCTGTGCTACAAATTGTGCGATTGTTAGGGGTATAGGTAACTAGCAGAATATAGAGATACAGGTTCGACTGATAAGCATATACAGATTACTTGATTAGTTCAAGCAGGCTTGGTGACTATTTGTCACCACCGTGTTCTTAGACGGAATGACGATTAGTCATCATCATCATCGACACCATCGTTATCATCGATGTCATAAACAGAAACTCGCAGAAAGGGTGGACGCTGTATTAAATTGTCTAAGGGTTCTGTTTGCATTGGAAGAGAAAATGTGGGAAAATCACAATGTGTAAATGAAGGGGGAAGTGCTTGAACGAAACATTTTTTTTGTTTTCACTTTTATTTCATTTAGAGAGCACAGCTGACGTGTAATACACTTACTAACACGGCGAGCGCGAGCATATCGTTATCCTTCTAAGATTTATATACTGCGAAGTAGCGTTTGAAATTGGCGTTACGAACCTAAACGTATAGAGGTAGTATTCCTCACTTTTGACGAAGCGATACGCTCTGCATAAGAAAGTATCTAGTTTTTGCGACAACGCAAGGAGAACGATCGAAATCAGTGCACGTGTAGCGACCAATGTGCCGGAATACAGAAGTTGGTGGTAAATTGTTCAACATATTTACTGTGGTGCGTTGTTCGCAAATTTTCTATTTCTATCTATTTGTGTCGGTTACTTGAAATTAGTGACTGTACCGACCACACTTCGATATATAGATGATAAACTACCCGAAGCTAAAGAGAATGTCAAAAATGAGGCTTTATAACAATGCAACAATATGCTTGACCTGATTAAGCCACGTGCGGCATAACGGCATGTGTGTTTTGGAAGTTCATAATAAACTACCAATTAGCGAAGCACTCAGGCATCGCAGACAAAATTTCAGAACGCTCGCTGAGCCTAATTAGTGCTTTAAATATGGAATGAGTAAGAGACGTTGCCAATTATAGGACTTCGTAGAGTCCGTATAGGCTTTATTGGAAGTGAGCCCAATTAAAAAAGAACTCAATTTTTTGGTTTTCTGAGGAGTGTGTAGCGATAAGTTAATTAGAAGTCTGAACTAGCTAGTCTGTTATTGTTATCTACGTGCTAAGGGTTCACTTAAGGTGAATCACGTGACCGTACGATAATTTTGGGATTCCTGAGTCTGCTGGGCATGAAGGCCACATCATCCGGTGCAAAGTCGGAAGTTCCGTCCACTTCAGGTGCTAGAAGCACTGCTACCCCCTAACTGGCGCGCACCTGGCGCGGAAGTGCGCGTTCATTTGTGCTATGATTGGACACCAGGTGACGCTCACTACTCTCCGCAGCTAAAGTCCCTATATAAGAAAAGTACCGCTACCCTTTGATCAACGCCGCTTCGCTCTCTCCTGTATCTCCGATTGGACGGTGATAGCGCGCGCTTTGACTTCTTTATATTTTTTTTTCGCCTCAGAGCCATGTTGAAAGACCTCTGCGCAGCCGCAGTCGCCGGCGGCGGCGGCGGCGCGCGCCCGGCCTGAAAGTTTCAACGTGGACTTTCTAGGGCCGCCACCGTCGACTTGCTTTCGCGAGCAAAAAATAAAAAAGCACGCGCTTTAGGAGAGGAGACGACGGAGGAAAGAGTAGATGGCGGTACTTTTCTTATACAGGGACTTTATCCGCAGCTGGTTCTGCTCTCGCTTAGACTGCAAACGTGACTCGACCGAAGAAGGTCAGCATTGCTTCTACTTCATGCGCCAGAACAGCCAGGGACAGGCAGCGCTGCCCTAATATTACGGAAGAAGAGAAACGAGAATGGTTAGCTCGTAAACGCGCCAATAAGGAGCCATTGTATATTGCTTTGTGCTTCGATGATTCACCTTAAGCGAGTTCTGTCCCCAATTTTTTCTAAACAACGACGTTTGATACGGACTCTCCAAGTGCATTTCCATCATCGTGCTGTCACTGTATCGACGTCACATGCATGGCCCCCGTGTAGAGGATTAGGTGTAGAGGGTTAGTTAGGTACAGGATTAGGCAAAAACGACCACGATCGCGATCGAACGCAGGAGCAATGCTGCTGCGTTGCTGCTGGGTTAAGGCGGTTAAGTCAAAGTAGTTTAAATATACAGAATATTATTAAGCGCATTAGAAAAGCTCGTAACGTTTACATATACAATGCCCAGAAACGTTCCGCTTGCAGCATCCCCCAAAGTCTGCTTCCCTGTCCGTCCTCTCCGAAACTCTCTCTCCACCAAACTTCCCTGTGTCTCTATCACCGTCTGAGCAGTGCAAGTAGTGATATCGTGTCATAGATGGTACGATACCTGCAAACATCGGAAGTCTGCTCGCTGCACCGTCTTCCGGAGTTTCGTCATTTCCTTGCCTCGACTCAGCCGCTCACGAAATAGGCCGACCCGCCGGAGGAAGTGCTCCAAGAGAAGTAAGATGTTCGGGGAAGTGAAGATCGTCATTTCGAGATTGTTCCAGAGCTCCGTGTTTTCTCTTGTTCGTTTGTTCTCCTGCAAACTCGGTTACGATGGATGCTTACGACAACCAGAGCGCGAGCTTTCATTTTCCTGTCGCAATTTACTTGCGCCCGCACCATATACGTGCTGTAGAATTTTGTTATAACGATACCGCCACCGCTACAATCGTACGCCGGCCATCGCCCATGGTTTTTCACCATCGCGGCAAAAGGCCGTTACGAAAGTTACGAAATGACGGCAATGGCGCGATTGGCGCGATTGCGCAGGAGCGTGGCCGGAACTGACGTCCGCGCTTACGTGCATCACCTGATGCCCCGGGCGACCTTGGTTTGCACTCAACCGGCTGGTATGTACGATACCAGCGAATCACGCAGCCCCTTCTTATAATATATATGTATACATAATGTATATCCGCCGCGATACTGAGCAACCCGGCAAATAGCCACGCCACAACCCGACGGTAGGCAAAGGAAGCTTCCCTATTCAAATGCACATAGTAAGTACATACAATATATACGTATACCGTTACAACAGTAGTATAATAGAAATATTTTTGTAGAACTAAAGTTTTAGATAAAATGGCCATGCATGGCAGGGTCGTAGAATTCACGGCAATGCCAGCCCGGCATGGGGAATAGAAAGAGAGGCTTAAGAGGAAGCAAATTTATATCAAGCTGGAATTCTAAGCTCATTGTTTCATTGGTGAGCTTCCTCGGGGTAAGGAAATGCTTAATCACTGCAGGACCGACCTGCCGGCATACAGTAGATGCAGCCTTCTCGGAGTTGCAGGCAAGACCGACACGCGTGCTGGGCTTACGGCGGCTTCTCCTTGAAGACGCTGAATTATTGAACTCACCTCTCTGCCGCGGAAGAAAGCTCTTCAAACGCATAGAAAAGGGCGACGGAGCACTGAGGGATTCTACATATGCCTTGAATTTTTAACGAGGGAGTCGGCTTAAACGGCCTGTTCAAGCATATATCTCGGAACGAACTTGTTGGATGAGAAGCGCGTGGTCGTCAAAACCTTGTTTACATTCATTTTTTGCGCCCAGCGCAAAAGAACCTCTACTTCGAAGGTCATTAGACGAGGAACAGAAGTCGGTTTGCTTTTTATATCGCAGGAAACGGGAGGGATTCCAAAGTGAGACTACAGCTCCCGGCTAACTTTGAATATATTAACTTTTCTGGAGGCATTTACCGCTTGGACTGAATTTCGCTCGGAATTCCCTGACTACAGCTGAACCGTGACTTGCCTAGCATCCTACAAAATACATCGAAATGATCCGAATTTTATTTCGGCATCGATAAACGGCACAGGGAACCGAAGAAACAAGCGTGAAGACATCGAAGCGCCTGTCTAGTCTAGTCTAGTATAGTCTGGTGTAGTTTGGTGGGATGGGGTTGGCTGGGATGAATTCGGGTCGGGTCTGGTTGGGTCGGATCAGTTTGTCACAGTCTGTGTTACATTTTAGCTTAGTATCGGCGGAGTGGCTAACTTTGCCGCCACGAGATGGCGCTGCCACAGATTGTCATTTTCGTATGACCTGACCAGCTACCTGATGACAAAATGCATACCGGAGCAAAAAGGATCCACAAGATGAGGGATGTGTGTGCTGCAAAAAAAAAAAAGCCCGGAAATGACTCGACACATCGTAATAAAATGCCAAGATATTTACCCAGCAAGACCCGTAGGGAGCGTCCAGCTTCCAGAAGTGTGGGGATTCAAAGATGATGGAAGAATTAACTGGACAGCAGTGGAGATAAGTCAAAGACAATTAGAGTATTGGCGAAAAAGAAAGCAGTGAGGAGATGGGTAGAACCGGAGTCATTGATAGCGTAGGTGATGGTTCAAGATAGTGATAGAAGTTTTATGTACTAGAGTTAAGATCGATATCAGATAGACAGAAGGCTAGATAGCGATAATTGTAGTAAAACCTGATTAAATCAAGCAGGCTAGGTGACTATTTGTCTCTGCCCCGTTTCAAACAGGATGCCAATAAACACCTACATCATCGTGAAATGAGGAAATGACTCAGCACAACGTAATTGAATGCCATGATCTTCTACTAAAAAGAGCAGTCGAAAATTTCGACCTTCTAGAAGCACTGGGATACCAAGCGGATATAACGATAAACAGGTTAGGTTGAAAAAAAAAACGCTCAAGGGGAGATAGGCAAAAAACTAGACTGCGATAGATGTAGTAGACCCCGATTAGATCAAGCAGGCTTGGTGACTATTTGTCTCCGCCCCGCTACGAAGAGGATGCCAATAAATATTATCATTATTATCGTGATTCATTTGTGCTTTAACTTCTCGGGCGACACTGACGATGTGCACCCATGAAATCGTCTGAACTTAAATAAGATCGTCGTTGCTAAACACAGTAGTCGACGAACCACATTCCCATGTGTTATTACCTGCGTTTCACTCAAGCACGAAGACAAACCCCACAATTAAGCGCACGCAAAATCATTTACAGCGAAGTTACATCGAGTTATAGATTTTTTATTTATAGGAAAGACATATGCTTGTATGCTCTAGTCTGCCACCATGCACTGGGGAAGAGAGATGGGGAGTGAAAGTTTTGGGATGGATTATGATGATAAGGGAAGTGGTGAGCGCTTTTGTTCATTAGACGGTGGCCCTACTAGAGCCACTCGTCAAGTTTCGTGTCATGCAGGAACTTCAACAGTGCTTTAGTTTCCCGCATTGAAGTTGTAGTGCCAGGCCATGGGCCGAGAATAGCGTGCTCCGACAGTGGTTGCCTGCCAAAGCTGGCTAGGGAACTTGTCAACGTACTTCGCTGCAGCATATATGCTGGGCAATCGAATGATATCTGTTCCAGCGTTTCAGGCGTCCGGCAGTGTTCTCAATCAGGGCTGTTCGACTGGCCCATTAGTTGGGATTGGCACGATGGAAGTGTACGTGCTATTCTGGCCGCGAATAAAGAAACAAAAAAGACTGTGGCCTAATGGTTAGAGCATCGGGCTGCTTTGCTGGTGGGCTGAGGTTCGAATCCCGCCGTCGGACGCGCTTCTTTTCTTTATAATAGTCAAGAGGAATCTACTCTTTGAGAACCCGACCAGCGACTGCCCGAACAAATCGAAACCACGGGATGGTACGCAAAGCTTCAATTTAACAGCGAGCGTTTTTAGCAAAATACGCAAGAACAACATGCAACGCACACGTTTGAATATATGTAAAGCGAAGCTTTGGTGATTGGCGATGCCCATTTTATGTTGTACAAAGACTGGTTTGGTTTGATTAGTTTTAAGCAGGTAATTGTCGTGGGGGTATGCCCATTCTGGAGGGTTGAGCAAGAACAGGAACACACCCAGTGTCACATACTGAGTGGTTAAGTCAAAGCAAATCAAGTAAATAAAGAACGCATTGAATATAATTAAGCAGGAAATTAACACATCGCTGCTAATTAGAGATGCCTGTGAACTGATATTATTTGTTGAGATTTTACGTAGGCAGTCATTTTCTGGTCACGTGGAACAATGGTGGCTATCCTTGGCCAGCATAAAAAGTTTGTATAAGCTACATGGCCTGTACTTTCATATAACCTCTGGATTTATATTCACAAATATACGCTGCGAGATTGCGACTGACCCTACAGGAAGGCAGCCACGCCAAACCCGGGGAAGTAGCAAAGAAAGCGTTGTCTTAAAAAAATCACCAGCCCTTCCCCTGTCGAGAAATGGGGGCAAGCGAAGCTTGTCGTGTGTGTATCTGACCTTCGTGGTGGTTTTCTCTCTTTCTCTCTCTTCCTCTCTCTATCTGTCTCTGTCTTCCTCTCTCTCTCTCTCTCTCTGTCTCTTTTTTTTCTCTTTCTCTTTTTCGATATGTCTTGCTTCCTTTCTCTCTTTCTTTGTTTCTGTGACTTTCGTGGTGATTTTCTTTTGTTCTCTCTCTCTTTCTTTCTATCTCTTTTTTTATCTCTCTTTCTCTCTCTCTGTCTTTCCTTCTCTCTGTATTTATTTCTTTTTCTCTCTCTCGCTTTCTTTCTCTTTCTTTCTCTGACCTTGTGGTGATTTTCTATCTTTCTTTCTCTCTTTCTCTTTCTCTCAGTCTTTCTTTCTCTCTATCTCTTTCCTTCTTTGTCTCTCTTTTTCTTTCTCTCTTTCTCCTCTCTTTTTCGTCCCTGGTATTTGCCAATGAGCTGGGACCCTTTCAGCACTATCGCCAGGATCGGCCCACTTCGGCGGAAGTTTTTTGCTAGGCACGCGAAAGAACCGTTGGTTGGTAGAGGTGTATAGCTTCGCTATAAAAATGTTGCACTGTTGGAGTCACTCAGCCTGGTCACGCGAACGCGAACACTTCTTTAATCCCTTAATCAACTTTTCCTGCTGCGACCGTGCTATAGTTGACATCGCAAGATCATCTGCTCCGAAAGCGGCAGGTCGTCGAGACACGCTATACGTAAGCTTGAGCAGTGACACCGTTGTCTTATTCGGAGTGGGAAACTACTCAAAAAGACGGCTGATCGTCACTCAAGACTGGAAATGCATGAATCGCAAAACATTGAAGTAGCTAGAGCATGCGTGAATGCAGTCAGTCAGTGCATCAGACCACCCACTATACTTATCACGTGATGCCAGTTCAACTTAGAACGATATTTTTCGGGAAGCTAGGTGCTAGACATTTCTCCTTATTGCACCCGACATGCGAGATAGCGAAAAACGGCGGCCAACCGATAACAGTCTGGCGTTACTTGTCCCGGTGTCACAACAAAGCAGCACCGAGAATCTCTAGGACGTCGAGACTGAATAGTGCCTTCGTTCTCGTTTTTCATGCAGGGGACAACAAATACGGTGACGGGCGGAGACAAGAACATGGCCCAGGTAAGTGACTCTGACTGCCAGTGCTGATAGCTTCGCTTTATTTTTGAAGTTGATTTTTAGAGAACGATGGCGTTGACGTGGGTACGTCAGAGATGGAAGAGCGTGAAAGCTCGGGACAAGGCGCGTAGACGGGATGATAAAACGCTGACGCATGCCGTTGGTTTCTTCGCTTCCGGTACGCTTCGAAGAATGAACGGGTTTTCTGGTTTTTATGCTTTTATAGAATGGCTGCGTTTCCGAGATCTGTTCCTAGGGTGTAGTGTTCTTTGTTTTCTTGTTTTTTTTTTTTTGCTGCCTCAATTTAAGCTGTGCGTTTAAAGATCTGCCGCTCATGGTTACACATTTAAACAAATTGTTAGTTGTATAAGTGCTGAAAGAGGAAATCTATAGGGAGGCTATTGGGATCACACTTCCTAGTCTGCACGATACTATCGTAATTCTAATAGGTGGTGTCTAAAACATGGCGGTCGTGACGTGTCTCAGGCTTCGCCCCCTTTTCCGGCGCATGCAGTCCGCAACAAGATAGTGTTCGGGATGTGTTTTTATTACTCCGAGGCAACCATTTCCGGTCCGTGAATTTTGATGCCACCAAGATACACCAACGAAATGCTTAGAGTGAAAAATAATAATAGTAAACAGCGTAGCAAACAAAAAAAGACATTCGGGGAGCACATAAAAGAAACTGAATTCACTGAATGAATGGATAAATCAATGCGAGAAAGAAGGAAAGACTAAAGAAAGAAATAAATAGAGAAACCTGGGTGCGCGGCCCACTAGCAAAACTAAAAGGAAAACACACAAGAAAACATGAAATATCAGAGTTGAAATAAGAAGCAATTTGTACATGTCAGTGGAATGTAGAAACTCTAAACGATGTACTGCGTACAGCGTGTAGCCTAGTTGGTTAAATTATCCTGTTAAAGAAAGAACCTCTTAAGCAAGATAAACTTCAATGACAACACATGAGACTTGCAAACATAGTATCGTATAAAGTAATATAAAGGATAAAAAAGTATTCGAACAAATAGTCCAAATACAATATACAGCAGCGAGTTATTAAATCTTTAGGATTTGTAAACTTGTGAAAGAAGCAAGAAACAACGATACAATGTCAGAGAAAAAAAGTCGCAGTTCCACCCGAAAGGCGAAGCATCGATTCCGATAGCTATACAAAGCAAGGATAGTAGTTTATTCGGCCACATAAAGTTGCAAACATTCACTTACTAACTAAATAGACAAGATGGTATCACGCACGCAAATGTAAACATGAACATATCTCGCTAGTTGACCGCGGAAACTCGCTGTGAAAACGCCGGAGTGAGAAAGCGTGCCAGCAGCAGCGGGCAAATTGACCTTCGCGCTGTCTCTCGTCTTGCTTCAACGCGAACTAAACGTCGAAAGCACAGCGCATACGAGGCTACGGGCACTCGGCGCATGCACTTTGTCCCCATCGCAGATCGATTTGAAGATGACGCCTGCGCGGGCGCCCACTTCGCCCACATCGCAGATCCCTTTCAAGATATGGCGGCCGCGCGGCCGCGATGTAAGCTGCAGCCGATGGAGCAGAACGCACCTCCTTTCCCTCTCCGTCGCCTCGCCCCCGTGCCTCGCGTGCGAAAAAGACCGCGCGCTTCCGGTCTGCCTTCCTCCCTCGCATGCGCTACATTGAGCCACGATTGCCAGCTCACCCTCGTACGCTTTCACTCGCACACACAGCGTACGGCGCGCGGCAACGATGTTATCGCTGTTGGACTTTATACGTAACCTCACAGCGACGCCGACGCCGACGGCAGAAATGCGCTTGGAGTGTCCATATAATTGCTATCGCAATAAAAATAACTCAGACATTTGGAACCATACCTTGATTACCGTCAAACGTTTATGGCCACGATAAGGAAATTATATTTTGTATTGACATTACTCACCTTATTGCTACTGCTTGCTTACTAACCTTTTTCAGAAAGTGATGTTTCATAACTATCGTAAATTTTATTGCGATGGGAATTATATGGACACTCCAAGCGGATTTCTCCCGTCGTCGTCGTCGCCGTAAGGTTCCGTATAAAGTCAAAGGGCGATAATATAGTCGCCGCTCGCCGTATGCTGCATATGCGAGTGAAAGCGCGTGAGGGACGTACGCTTTCACGGAGAGAGAACGCACGGCGCAGAGCAAACGCGACGTCTTCCGTCGGGCGAAAGGCCGTGGGGGGATGAGAGGGAGGGAGGGGAGGAGACTTTTAGCTGTGGCACCAACTGCGCATCTTGCGACCGGGCGCAAGGGGAACTGGCGACTCAATCTCCCAAGCGAAAGGAGGAAAGCGGTAAGGCAGCGCGGGAGGTAGGGGGGGCGGCATCTACTCTGCCAGAAACTGCGTACTTGAACTTTGCGCGGCCGCGGGCGGTCGCGCGCACCCTATCTTGAAAGCGATCTGCACACGACTCCTACCTTTGTATGCGCTGTGCTTTCGCCGCTCAGCTTCCGTTGAAGCGATAAATCGCACGAACCTTTGCTCGCTGCTGCTGATGTGCGTGCTCACGCCAGCGTTTTGACAGTGGTTGTCTGCGGTCATCGAGCGTGATCTATTCATGTTTGCTTGTTCGCGCTGACACCATGCTTGTTAATTCAGTTAGTAAGCGAATGTGTCCAAGTTTATGCAGCCGATAAACTACTATCCTTAATCCGTATAGCTCTCTACTAATTTGCTATCGCAATTTATGCTTCGCCTTTCAGACGAGACTGTGACTTTTTTACTTCGTTTTTTTTTCATTATAGGTGTTAGGTCCCATTTGAGTCCTTCAGTTACGCTCACTTCATTGGTTACTTTTAATATTTCGCTTGCTCTGTTTAATGTTGTATTTGTTCTTAACTTGTTTGCTTATATTATATTGTTATTATCTATACTATCCACTAAGCTTTTAGGGTAATTAAATGAAATGATTTGAAACTAGAAATAAATGAAGTATAAAAATATTCGTAACGAAAAACAAACGAAAACATAAAATCCTCAAGAAAGGTAAAAACCGATAAGCTAACAAGCAAAAAAAAAGTTACATGAACGATTGGTTCTAGGAGATAAGGGCAAGACAAGAGTTGCAAAAGAGATAAAAACACAAACAAGAAAAGAAAGATAAGGAAACAAAACAGCCTTGGCGATCGAAAACGCTGGCGTCGAAACAAGAACTAAGACAGGCCTCATAGACGCGTCCCTGCAAGTTCACTGCGTTCAGCACCTACTTTCTGCAGCGAGTAGTAGCAACGTGGGTGCCAAGACGTCTGCTTGTTGTTGCGCAAAAGAATATGGGCCTACATGATAAATGACTGCGTTGTACTCTCCGGCGATGACAGGGTCCGCTTCCGTATCTTTCCTCCTCACACTTATTATCAGTCTAGACATGTGTATGTATGTTTAGTTCACTTAGCGAGGGACGCATACTCTGTTATTCTCGTCCCGCATACGCTCTGCTAAGTCCGTGGAACACACTTGGGAAATCGTTACATTTACTAATTAAATGGTACTTTTGTGGCACGAATGTCCTTGAGCGTCGACTTTTGTTTCGCTGGAGTTTCTTGCCACCCCTAGTATACAAAACACTCTCAAGTTTGCTCTGCGTACGTTTCAGTAAATAACTTCTCGTTCCATCTAGGTACCACCAAGGAGGTTCTTGGGTACCACTCACATTGTGGAAGAACAAATTTGGAACGGTATTCAGTATGTATGAATAAGCAGCAGCCTCATACTGGCGTATCACGAAATACTTGCAGCAGAGCTATAGTGCTACGAGCCCCCGTCAGCTAACAAAAAAATGTCACAGTTTCGCCCTAAGGGCGAAGCAATGAATGCGATAGCAACACAGCAATGTCATACGAAGTAAGGTGAGCGGCTTTGGTAGCAATATGAATTGTAGTAAACATGAGCTGATTAAGTAAGCAGGTGTGCTGCAGCGTAAGTAGACCGACATGAAGAGAGAGAGACTCGATGACCACGAGAAGGCGCGTGTGAAATGGTGGTGTTGATGAGAAGCGCTTCCCGTGGGCAGCGCGTGCGAAGGGACACACCTGTAGTGCTGCACTGCCGATCCGGGCAGCATTGCATGTGTAGCGTGCGTTGGAAAATGTGGCCCAACTATTACTAACTAAATGAACAAGCGTAGTGTGAGCGCGCACAAACAAACATGAATAGATCACACTGAACGACTGCAGACAACGACTGTCAAAACTCTGGCTGCAAGCGCATACGCCGCCGCGGGCGAAGGTACGTGCGGTCTATCGCTTCAACGGAAACTGAGCGGCGAATGCACGGCGCATAAAGGTCAGAGCCGTGGGGAGATAAGAGACGGTGCGGGCGGAGCGACGAGCGCGGTTGTTGGCAAAGTAAAAGTGCGCCCCCCCCCTGCCCCCCGCTCCCTCCGGCGCTGGCTTCCCGCTTCCTTGCTTGCGCGTGGGAGATTGAGTGCGTTCGCTCTCCGTGACAGCGCGCGTCCCCGCACGCTTCCGCTCGGGCATACGGCGCGCGGCGAAGATTTTATCTATAGGGAACTTCACGGCGACGGCGACGGCAGAAATCCGGTTGAAGTGTCCATATAATTGCTATCGCAATAAAAGGCGATGATTAGGTGAAGCCTATTTCAGAGAGCAGCGTTCATACGGGCGAGTGACAGCGTTAACGATAACAATTGCGACGTGCGACCGAGGAGGGACTCGCGGGGAGCCATGTTCGCACCTGCGAGCGCGAGCTGCCCGTCGCCGTATACCGACACGTGTCGCGATTCGCGGCACACAACCATCCGTCAACACCACGTGAAATACCCGTAAGCTAATTCCGACGTCGTGACCCAGCACCACTGATTGGCTACGCATCTCTGTGACTCAAGTCGTGCAGCTGAAAAATCGAGCAGCGAGCGCCTGATCTCGGCGGCTCGATAGTGTGAATGCCGCCGAAATGCGACTGCTGTCCACGTTTGGAAAGACACGTGCGCTGTAACAACGCCACCGAGATACCACGAGGCCTGTGTGCCCTGCTTTATGACGTCATGGTACTATGCCCGAAATTTCCACTGCCAAGCCTGACGTGACGAAAGCGGTGACGAAAAGATCATTGCAGTTTACTCGGGAGCGTCCGTATTAGATTCTATGGCAGTCGGGCCAGGTAGAATGACGTCATCGATCAGAGTCCAAAATCCTTGTGCTATCTAGGTGGCATTGGCAGTACTCGGTTGGCAAACACTGCGTAACAGACTGTCACTTGCAGACGCTGTCTGTCAGATGCTTAACAAGGTCCTGCATCACATAAAGAACATTTCGGGCAGTGCGTCGTAGGGTTACGCGCTGGCATCACGCTCGTAAGTTATTCGCACAACCCGTTTTTTTGACGTGGTACATGGCAGTGTACTTTTGTTATCTCGTGCAATCTCACTTTGTTCTGAGTGATTAGCGCCGCTTCGTGCATCACAATCGAGCCCACGATCTTTACGCAGACAACGGGGTCACCAGAAGTGGCATTTTTGTTTTTGTTTCAGCGATGTTCTACGCACAAGGTCGTTTAGCGAGGATAGCCGGCGAACGCCATTGCATCAGAAGCAGCATGACAACCGCAATGCAATACTTTGCCGCGAATTTAGTGACACAACTTTCTTAGGCTAGCTTTGTGCTGTCAAGTAGCCATCCACTCCTTGCTAGCAAATTTCATCGCTCAGTGGCAACAATCTTATCCCCCGTAACAAACATGATCGACCAAAGGCCACATTCGTGAGGAACTATTTTCATGAAGTGTACCTGACAAATATCACTTTAGCTCGATATTGCCACGTATGGGACCTGTTAGGGCATCAAGAACGTACAAGTTTACGTAGTGGTTTAATATGTTGAACCTATGAACCTGAAGGAAACCCGATGCCGATGCATGGAACTGTGTTCTGTTACGGACCATGTGGCGTCACATTTAACCTTGCTGCATCCAGATTTTTAGCATCTTTACCTTGTTGCTGTAGTGTGTTCTTGCCAGCTGAAGGGCGGCCGTAAAGTAAAGCTCTGTTTATAAATACATAAAACGCAAGTTCGTGACGTTCGAGTCATCGTTCTGCCATCGTGCCGTTTTCGTCGCTATCTTCATCACCGTTATAAATGTAGCTGTTCTTGCCGTCCTCGTTTTCAGCTCAAGTGCCCCTATATAAATTGGGTGTCACTTCCGAAAAAGAGAGAAGGAAGATAATGCAAGGAGAATCTCGCCATCCACATACCATATTGACAGCGCAATCACTGGACAGGAAAAGACAAACGAGGACGTGCGGCCGTAGCTATAAGTGCGGTATCCCGTGCTGTATAAGTAGTTGACCTCATTCATTTCGGCTAAGGCTGAATTAGGCTAATGAGAAGCGAGGTCAAGCTCCCGGGGCTTCAGCTTCCGATAAAGGCCATTCTTACAATCTGCTCAAAGCATACCTTGGAGTGTTTGGCTCTGTTCATCGACGCAGGCAAAAGAGTGGGTGCCAGATCGCTTCGACCATCTTTAATTTCGGCGAGTGACAAACTTGTTCTCATTGGTAACTTCTACACCGCTATACGTTTATTTTAGCGACACCTGATGGCGGAAGTTGTTCTCAGTCTCGAGCGAGCATCGCCCGTGTTTTTAGCAGACGGGGCCGCATTACCATTTTCGTTCTTTCTACGACTGTGTGAGAATAAACGCCGTTGTTGCTGTCGAGTGGGCTCTGACAGAAAGCATTAGCGGAATGGACTTTTCCCGGTGTTGGCGAAAGGGGGCAAGGGGGGGGAAGAGTGCGACAATTTGACAGTGCAGCAACACGAGACCCCGCGCTAGGATGGCCATAACGTATGCATGGCGTCATCATCGCTGACAGAGTGAGTTGTTACATACGAGAACCCTGGCAACCGCAAAAGCACAGCGAGTGGAAGTAACAAAGGGAAAGAGAGAAAAAGTGCAAGAAGAAAGACTAGACTGTGATTCTACTGAGTGGAAAACTGCGCACTTGCGTTGTTTGCGACGCCTCTGTAGCGCATCCCTAATTGCGGGGTTGCTTCCTGAAAAAGATAAAGCGTCCGTTAGAGTATCTTATTTCAGCAGCCGTCTGTCCAACTATTGTGATGTCATGGCCATGCGTCTCCAAACGGTCTTTTAGAGAGAAACATAGCATCGCTGCAGCCAAGCGAGAAAGAATTAGAGACAAGGTTTAATGAAAGTTGAATGGTAAGAAAAATAAGCTAGCTTCAGTAATTCGTTCCGATATGAACTCATTTACTGCGACGCAGACAAGCTCCCACAGAGAATAGCACCAACTTCACAGAACAACAAAATTTTAAAGTGCACGATGTAGTTGCAATGCGTGTACAGACGCCACTCCTCTCAGAGTCTATCTGGTGCACAGAAACCACGGACAAATAGATTATGTCCAAAACATGGCGTCCATGACGTGTGTCCGGCTCTGGTAGTGCTTCCGGCGCATGCTGTTACCAAAAGCACAGATTTCGAGATTGGCTTCAGTTACTCGGTGGGAGCCGTCGCTGGGGGGTGGATTTCGACACCACCTGCCGCCAGATTCGAAAGTTACGCGATACCCCAGTAGTCAGCGCCTCCAGCACCCAACAGGACGTTGGTGCAGGAAGCTGCAGGCGGACGCGTAGGCACGTATGTGGGAAAGCGTAGGTATTGACATTCGCCTTTATTGCCATTTCTGCAGCAATTTCTTATAGACCGTTTTTTTTCTCATCGGCGCCGGTATATCGCGCAGGCAATAGCGCAATCTATGGGTAATCGACATGCTGGCTTGGGCAAACGCTCCGTGTTGTATGCCAGGTATACGTGCGCGGCAGTTTGTCGTGGTAGTCTTCGCGCTCGCGAGGTCTATTTAGTATGGCGTGGTGACTTCTACTTGAGAACTGGTTCTGTTAGACGTACTGAAGTGGTTTACGTTGGCATGGCTGGAGTTTCTACTGGCGTTGAGGCGGACGAAGCACCCAGCGCGATGTGTGTGCGCGTGTTCATTTGAGCCTACAATCAGTTTCGGAGACCTAGCTGCGTATTCCTGAGAATTCGTTTCACGAAAGTAACCTTACTGCAGCATCCTTACTGTAATTCTAAGCTGTGATTTAGCAGGAGTGATTAGTTAAGCAATTTATAATGATAATAACAGTGTGAGTACCATTCTGCGGAGGAATGAGTTTTGCTGTTCACTTTCACAAGCTTTCAAAGTTTTATCTGTAGATTGCGCGACTACCTCATTTGTTGGATGAGGTTTCTGCCAACGAATAAAATAGTTTTCGTTAGTAATAGCAGCATATCGTACCGTGTGAATCACACTTGTCAGGTGGTCGGGTGACCGGCTGCGGACTGTGCGAGCGTCCGAAGCATTGGTAGATTCTATGTTATAGATCTGTTCACTTTATGTAGCACATGGTACAAGCATGTCGCATGACCATGCGAGGTATGCGAGGTCTTATTGCAGCGTGAGCCAGTGTTCTCTTTTTCTATTCTGGGTTTTCGTTTTTTCGTAAAAGAAGAGGATGAAAACAATCCTTTTGTTTGGTCTGGTTCGTCCTATCCTCTACGACGCGCTCCCCCGTTTTACGTAAATTGTGTCCTCACAAATGGCCGTCGAATTCTTGTAATGTGATCCATTTGAATATTAATGCTTTACAGGGCATAAAGCTTACATGTATCATGCTGGTTTACCAACCACAGTGATCACTTTGTTGATCAACGCCATCGGCCTCATTCAGGAGGCTGATGGAAACATAGCATAGTGATTTCATGTGTACCAGGCCTTAAATGCCAGAGAACGATGCCGGGAGGCTTACGCAAGTGGTTTATAACGGTTGGTGCTCAGATGCTTCAGAATTAGGGTTAGCCCTACACGAGCACTGTTATGCCTTAGTTCCCATGCCAAGCGATCAGATAGCGAGAATATTTTCCTATTCACGCTGTCCATTCACAGACGCTGGTTCTCTTCATCGGCTGCAACTGATACAACCAAAAACGTTAACACATACACACACCGCGGCTGATGATGCACGTCGCATATGTATGCGCAGTCAAGAGAAATTGCCGTATACTGCAGTTACTGCTGTGCCGAAAGGCTACGCAGTGGCTCTTCAACGACCTTGTATGAACTGACACCATGTAGGTATCATGTAGAACGGGCTAGAACTTCTCCAAATTGTTCCGCAGCATGCGATGGCACCACTAGAGAGCCTACATGCAAAGCGTTGCATGTAGGCTCCCTAGGCACCACGTTCAAGCAGCGGCGCCCCGTGTCGTGGAAGCCTGAGAGGAGCAAAGGATCGCCGCGCGTCCTTTCCTCCTCGCCCGATGAAAAGGTCCATACGTGGCTCCCTTTACGAGGAGAGGCCATATGGCAGTGGTATAGGATTTTGTATTCTGGCTTCACGAAAACTGCGCGCACGCCGATTCCAGCAGTGCGTGGGATGTGCATAATTTTAATGCAAAATCATTATATGCCCCATGAAGCGGAAAATCCGGCGTCTGGCATTATCATCCGAGTAGGGAGCCTACATGCAAGTTTTTTAGATGCGAAGCAGCTTATGGCGGGGGCTTTGTCCGTCCCTCCTTCGTCCCGCGGTGTCCCACACCCCCACAGCGCATGCGCGTCCCCTCCCCCTCTCTCTCTTCTCCTACGCTTCCCCCTTTCTCTCCTCTAGGAATCCTCTACTGTACGGAGCGGCGCCCTAATGCCACACCCCCACAGCGCATGCGCGTTCCCTCCCCTCTCTCTCCTCTCCTACGCTCCCCCCTTTCTCTCCTCTAGGAATCCGGAGCGGCGCGCACGACAGGTGGTGCGACAGCTGCATACTCCGCTGGGGGCGCCACGGTAGTTCCGCGGTATGAAATGACGGAGCGCGCACGCCTCATTCTCTCCTGTGCAGCGCCGCGATGAGCGCTCGGGCCGCTGCCGCGAAACCATCTCCCGCTCAAGCTAACCATCTCCCCGCTGCTTCGCATCCACACATGGTTCCCTTTAGCGGGAGATGGAGTAATTTTTTAAACAGCGCTAGAGTGTAGGCTCCCCACATCCGAGGATACGAAAACCCACGTGACCAAGTGATGACGTCCCGTTGCCGGCGCTGGACCTGCGGCGGCTCGCACTGCGAAATCCCCATGTGAACAGCCACAGCTCCGGCGTTGGACTGACGCCGGATCCCACGCCCGAAAAGCCGACCTGGCCCACCCCGAAAATTTTATTAGGGTGGAATAAATCGATTAAGGTGGATTAAGGTTGGTACAAAAAAAAATATGCAGCCAGTTCCACGCAGCGAAATCTGTGGAAACAGCGGAGCTGTGGTCGTTCTGTTTCTGCGATTGTCGTGTATGTTCTTTTTTCGCTGTAGTAGTCTTCGTTTTATATCGAAGGAACGGCCACATCTCCCATGTTTCGACAGATCGTGTCACATCCCCGGCAACGCGTTAGGAACGCCGTCGCCCGTTGACGCCTACGCGTCCCATCCCCCGCAAGTAGCACTGTACGGGCCAGCCAAGCGGCCGCGAATGCACATCTTCGCTGTGGTTCGCCTTAAGGCGTTAAGCTGCTGAAGCACGAGGTCACGGGATTGAATCCCGGCCGCGGCGGCCGCATTTAGATGAAGGCGAAATGCAAAAACGCCGGTGTGCTTGCGTTGTAGTGCACGTTAAAGAACTCCAGGTGGTCAAAATTAATCCGGAGCCCCCACTACGGCGTGTCTCACAATCAGAACTGATTTTGGCACGTAAAACCCCAGAAAGAAGAAAATGTGGTCGCCTACTCCCCCCCCCCCCCAACGCGCGCCCTCTCATTGGTCACCTCCTCCCCCAAGCGCGCCTCTCCTCCTCTGCTGGTCACGTGACCTGCTCTCCCCCAGCGCGACTCTCATCCTCTCCTGTTCACGTGACCTCTCTGGCTCTGCTCCTGCGTGACGGCGGCCGTCATCGACGGCGCACGCTTGACTAAGAACAGCTGCGCTGTTAATCTGAGCAAGATGGATTAAGGTGGAGTTTTAATTTAAGGTGATAATTTAGACAAGTCCTCGTGCTTTCGCATTCAACTCTCGTAAGGATACTTCAATGACTGAGCACTTTTGTTTGGCAGCGCACATCAGGCTTTCCAACAACGCTGTTCCGGCCAACCTTTCCCTACGGATTCCTCACTCAGTCCCCAACCATGCTTGTTGCGTACGCGAGAATGCTCATCTGACTAACGCCGAACACTCGCGAAAATACAAGAAGCCAATCGACGCGGCATTCACACATGATTGACGAGCGTAAGTCAGAACGGTATTCTTTCATGATGACACGTTACCCCAGTGTGACGGGAAAAGCCGAGGGGCTTTTCCCGTCACACAGTAAGCGCGCACAGTAATACAAAAATAGCAAAATAGTAATAAATTTCATCATAACTGCCATCATCCTCAGCCTATATTTATGTCCACTGCAGGACGAAGGTCTCTCCCTGTGATCTCGAATTACCCCTGCCTTGCGCTAACTGATTACAACTTGCGCCTGCAAATTTCCTAACTTCATCATCCCACCTGGTTTTCTGCCGTCCTCGACTGCGCTTCCCTTCTCTTGGTATCCATTCTGTAACCCTAATGGTCCACCGGTTATCCATCCTACGCATTACATGAGCCTGCCCAGCTCCATTTCTTCCGCTTAATGTCAACTAGAATATCGGCTATCCCGTTTGTTCTCTGATCCACACCGCTCTCTTCCTGTCTCTTAACGCTACTCCTAAGATTTTTCGTTCCATCGCTCTTTGTGCGGTCCTTAACTTGTTCTCGAGCTTCTTTGTTAACCTCCAAGTTTCTGCCCCATATGTTAGTACCGGTAGAATGTAATGATTGTACACTTTTCTTTTCAGCGACAGTGGTAAGCTCCCAGTCAGGATTTGGCAATGCCTGCCGTATGCACTCCAACCCAACTTTATTCTTCTGTAAATTTCTTTCTCGTGATCAGGGTCCCCTGCGAGTAATTGACCTAGATAAATGTACTCCTTTACAGACTCTAGAGGCTGACTGGCGATCCTGAATTCTTGTTCCCTTGCCAGGCTATTGAACATTATCTTTGTCTTCTGCATATTCATCTTCAACCCAATTCTTGCACTTTCTCGGTTAAGGTCCTCAATCATTTGTTGTAATTCGTCTCCATTGTTGCTGAATAGGACAATGTCATCTGCAAACCGAAGGTTGCTGAGATATTCCCCGTTGATCCTCACTCCTAAGCCTTCCCAGTCTAAGAGCTTGAATACTTCTTCTGAGCATGCAGTGAATAGCATTGGAGAGATTGTGTCTCCTTGCCTGACCCCTCTCTCGATAGGTAACTTACTACTTTTCTTGTGCAGAACCAAAGTAGCTGTGGAATCCTTGTAGATATTTGCTAAGATATTCACGTATGCCTCCTGTACTCCTTGATTACGCAATGCCTATAGCCGCCATAGTAGACATGAAATGCAAGTTACGTAGACTCCGTTTCAGACATTAGGAGCAACACTGTGGATGCTAGAGACTTTTTGCAGTGTCCGCGTTCGCACTTCGATATAGCTCTATGTTTTTTGACCGCAATTGTGCGCAACTGTATTTTATATAGGCGCAGTTTTGAATGAAACACGTTTTAATTCTTAGGAACAAACATACTGTGGTGTACGGCTAGTAATGCGTTGTTTTAGATCATTTTGATTTTTTGTTGTTCTTTTCGGGTTTTCGGGTTTTGCTATTTGCAGCCTGTCGCGGGTAGCCGCGCGTGCAAGCTCACGCGAGCGAACGCCGTAGGTGCACAGCGAAGCATGAACGGAGAGCGCGGAGTGAAATTTTCATGGCTGAACTTCTTGCGTAGCTTCCAGAGTGTTGCACCTGATGTCTGAAACGGAGTATAGTGGAGCACGCTGTGCATCGCCAAGGGAGCCTGACATTTTCTTCTTAATCGGAATGTTTCTCACTCTCAATGATTCCAGGTCAAACTGCACATTTGTTCCGGATGCTCTACTTGTACTTGGAATAAACAACAATTCATAAATCAGTAGAGACCGGCACAGATAACGCGCTTTGTTATGTCAGAAACTTGCTGACACTGTTAACCCTTTCAGACTCGGTGTACACAATTGTGTACGCCAAGAAAGTGCGTCATCAGCCATGGCATTGATCAAAGTAATGGTACTTAAAATGCGTCGCATACATCTTAAAATTGTTGGGATCGGAATCTTGTTGCAATTAAGTTTGAATAACGGGTTCAAAATGTTTTAGTGAAACGGATGGGAAGGTAGACGGTTGTGTTTACTTACTCGGTGCGAGTATTTCGTTGTATGTACTGGGTGTACTCCTTTCATTGTTTTCAGTGTGTTGCATCAGACATAATCTTCAAGTGCCTGGATGGGTGCTTCTCAAGCCTGCTAGGCATGAAATAATTGATGTTCTCATATGTTGTGTTCTTGTAGTGAGTTTTCGCATGTAGTCCATGTTCTGTAAACTTGACAAAACTCACTAAAGAATTGAAAATTTTTAATCTATTCTGCAGCTGCGTGCTTTTTATGATTCTGAATATGCAAGAAATGCGGTGAACGTATGTTTTCAGTCAACAGAATTCATTGGCGTCTGAAAGGCTTGAGATCAGGATATGAAAAATGTTTTACGTTATTACTGGAAACAGCTGTTTCTTACTTGAAAACTATCTGAAAAGTATTCGATATTCCATTCGATTCATTTGCAGCCCTATTTGATTTGAATTCCGTTCGTTATCATAAATTTCCATTGATGCACCGCTTCGAAGTCACCTCTGCGCTCTTCCCCGGCCCCACTGTGCGTGCACGGCTGTCTGGCCAAGGAAACTGCGCCGATCCCCGTATATAGAAGCGTAATCAATGGTTGGGACGTGGTGGGCCAATTCTGATACAAGTGCAGCATCTCTGTCCTCGCAAGGATTCCAATGTGGTTTGTGAACTGGGATGATCTGCGCACCAGTGCGATGTTACAGCACCCATAGGCGTTTTTGCCATTAACCAATAGAGCTAAATAATAAGCGCTTCCAGGAGCATACCTCAGCAGGCTTGAATCCATCGTTTGAATGAGAAGATATTCGCTGCCCGAATCTGTTTAATTTTTCCCTAATATAGGAGACTATAGTCATAGCATTGTTCTTGTCGTGCAAGTAATCACCGATAGTTTTTAATTTCATTTCATTTTTCTGTGTTTTTCATATTATGTTCAAGTAATGTCCAAATTCATTATATATATATATATATATATATATATATATATAACTTGATTGTGCTCACCACGTCTGTGTTCACTGGGTAGTTCTTTGTTTGTTTATTCCAATTTTGTGCCACATTGTACCAGATGTTTTGTCCCGCTCACATGGTTCATCGAGTCAAGCACACCAACGCTAAATGCTGGTCAGTGTGGGTGTGTTCTGCGTGTAACCTCTACAAAGCTTTAAGGCGCTGCACTGGTCAAATAAATCAAATCAAACAATTTAGTTCTTACACGATCACCCTATCACATTTTGTCTATGCATCTCGAACGCAAGCTGTGTAGTCAAGCTGTCATTCCGTGTCCGGCTGACAATTCATTCTCAATTCTACATAATACCTGCGGTATACTTCAAGGCATTACCTCAGATTACGCCATAGCCTGAACGCGGGCATATTGTTGGAGCCAGCTAGATGGGCGGTGCTACCACAACGCTCAATAGAGATTGCGCGAGTAAGCATTAATGCCTGTCTAGCGAAGGACGCGCATCTCCTGGAATGTCCATTAACCTGCCCAGCATCCCCAACCTAACATCGCGAAGCAAGCACACCTTTAATTAAATCCATTACCTGTAGGTCAATTATCAGGCCCATGACACGTACCGTAATTGGACACGGCGCCAGGTATACTACATCGACCCTGACTTACGCACATAGCCTTATAGAGAGATACACGAGGTACATACGAAGGTTCTGACCTGCGTGGCAGACATCCCTACTGGAGAGAAAATGATGTCCCTGCTCTCGAATTATCTAGCGCTTGGGTTTAGTGACGCAGAAATGTTCGCCACATAATGGGGAGAATATTGAGCTTTCCGCAACGGTCACGAAAAATTCTGTTGATGCAAAAAATCAAATAAACGGATAAAGGAAACAATCAATCATAATTCTGGCGGCACGCGACGTAATACTTCGGAGCAGCATTGTAACCTATACTAGTGATATCGCACAAGTGGCGCGTTTGGTTCAACATTGAATTTAATTTCCCCCAGAAAGTGAGCGGAGTTACTCGTCCTTGCGTCAATAATTCAATAAAGCAGTCAATTATTCAACCAACCAATACATCAGTGAATCAATCAATCAATCAATCAATCTCTATCTATCTATCAATAAATCCATGTGGTCCGTGCATTAATCGCTCGAGTAATTAATTGGACTGAAATTTATTTTTCGTGTCAGCTCGTGTAGGCTATATAATATAGCCTGACAAAAGACCTCGGCTTTTATTACGGTCGGGCAAAGAAGCCGGTGAGCACAATTATATAACGTGCTATCGCAACTCAGATCGTTTTGAAGAAAGTACACAATTATTTGATTTTTTAACAGTGGAGCTTTTTAAGCCGGGCGTAATGTGTCTGCTCAATCCAAAAATGTGGGCCGATCCTGGCGGCAGTGCAGAAAGGCTCGAAGCGCAATGGAACATACCCCTGTGAACTACCGAAGCTAAGCCTGGCGAAGTCTAGCTAAGCAAGGTGGGAGCTACTTAAGATTATTCAGTCTTCGATAGGCAATTGATAGCCAGTGAAACGTTAATCTATAATCGATCAATAATCCATAAATTATGGAAAACGCTAGGGACGACTTGGTAGTGCTTAGCCTATCGCAAATACAATAGCTAAGCGACGCGCGCGCGCGCGCGCGCGCACGCACACACGCACACACACGCACACGCACACGCACACGACACGCACGCACGCACACGCATGCATACACACGCAGGCACGCACGCACGCGGGCTCCAAAATGACCTCACATGCACTATCACCACTTACCAAGCTTATTAGTAACTGCTTGCACAGACTCTAATATCAAAGAGCACCTGTTTAACGCGCACTCTCAGCTTATGGCATTCGTGCTACGCACACCCCGAAACTATACGAACCTTGCGCAAGCGTCACTACACGGCAATCGAAAACGCTGCCAAGCCATGCACTTACTTATTTTCGCTGGCGGGAACATCAGGACTGCGATGGTCTTACTGGAAAAGAGACCTTTACGCTTTACCGACATTTAAACGCCGCACAAATTGGCATAAAAGCACTAAATATCACGATCTCGTTTACGCCACGGATGCGAGCTTTGAAAGCGCTCCCAACAGCCTCGTCGTTTGATCTCGAATGAGCTCACGCTGTGTATTCAGGATAGCGGACGAATCCTGTCAGGAGCAGACGACGCTACGCCTCGGGGGGGGGGGGGGGGGGGGGGGACGCAGGGACAACCACGTAAACAAGCACTGAGAATAGACGCGATCGCACTTCTGGTTGGAACGCAGTACCTCTAGATTCCGTTTAATAATGCGATTAGAAGTTTTCGGAGACTCCGCCTACTTCGCGGCATGTGTGATATTTCTTCGTATTAGTTCTCTTTCACACCAACTTGGGCCACTTGATATGTGCATCTGGCATGTGCAACTACATATAGGTACGTGCCCGAATAGACAACATGGGCCATTGAGCACGTGTAATTGGGCATGTGACACTAGGCATGGGAACATTCTTGGCCAATCCTCCATTATGGTTACGTGCCACTGGCTAGAGAGAGAGAGAGAGAGAACAGGATAAATGAAAGGCGGGGAGGTTACCCAGGACTGAGCCCAGTTGGCTATCCTACACTGGGGGAAGGGAAAGTGGGAGCGAAAGATTAGGAGAAGAAGAAAGAGTCCACTGTTGGTGCCCAGATGACAAGCAGAACACGAGGCAAGAAGCTTCTTAAACTGTTTTCGTGTCAAATAATGTTATATATATAAGTCGGCAGTAGAAAATTAAAGAAATCAAATACAGAGAAGTAAAACGGTCGGCATCAAAAATAACTTAATGTGAATAAAGAATCAAAGCGAACAGAATTGGACGAGAACGTGCATGAAATGTCATGGAAGGCGGCGGCCTTTCAAACTCCCAAGCAATTACACCACAGCTAGCGCTTAGTCATTCGCGTTACACACGCGTAACCCTCCTCTGACCTTCTTTTTTTTCTCTCTTTTTTGCACGGCTATATACTGTAGGTGCTTATCATATGTCTTGAAACAATAATTTGCAGCTCAACCTACATCCCGTCTAATGGAAACCGGGAGAACAGCGAAAGCGACCAAAGGAAAGAGACAGTCAGTCTGCCGCGTCCAGTCACGTGAGTACTTCTAAGGTCCGCATGTCGGTGTTTTCAAACACAAAAGGTCGTGTCCTTGTCAAGGCGTTCATGAATGTAGATTTTGATGTCCCGGCAGACCATCGATTCTACTCATTTTTTTTTTCTAATCCAGCTCAATCGTAAACTTCAGCACGAGCTTCACAAGATGGCATGCAGCCGCACAGAATGCCGGTATCAACTCTTAGCCTTGTTACACGTAGGTTCCACTAAGTAAGTGAAACTTGTGTACGAAAATTTTCCACTTAACAAATAGGGCCTATGTGGAACAAATGCCCTTGAACTCGGCTCTTAGTTCGTTATAGCTTCTTTCCCCTGTTACCGTGCGCGAATCTTAATGAGAATCCACATAAGTTTGAGTAATTAAGCGGAACATTTTAACCGCATTTCACATAACTTCCGCAACCTATGTGTAACATATTTCCAAAATCCATTTCACTTAGCGGATTTCTGTGGAAAGAGATTGAGAGTGTATGTGAAGTTTGAAGCCGATAGAATGACAGCTGTCGTTGCAAGAACGTATATTTCGCGTTCACGTATTCAACAGCATCTTTAATAATAATAATAATAATAATAATAATAATAATAATAATAATAATAATAATAATAATAATAATAATAATAATAATAATAATAATAATAATAATAATAATAATAATAATAATAATAATAATAATAATAATAATAATAATAATAATAATAATAATTTATGAGGTCTTACGTGCCAAAACCAGTTATGATTATGAGGCACGCCGTAGTGGGGGACTCCGGAAATTTGGACCACCTGGGGTTCTTTAACGTGCACTTTATGTTTCTCGAAAAGCCCTTCATCATAAGGGAAAAAAATATTATTGACCATATTTCACTGTACGTGCCCCATTGAAGCGATTAATAAAAGGCATTGACACAATCAGAAATGTTGCTAGCGGCAGGTATTCGCCATGCGTTGCCTCGCATTAAATTCAGCATTAGACCGAATCAATAACAGCTGACCACGCCCCAGTGCATACAAAGCTTTTGCGCATGCTGCTTAAATCACGAGGAAATGGCCTGTTATTCATCTTATTGAGTGATAGGCAGCAGTGTTTTGCCTAAAACACCCATAAAATTTTTTTAATAACTTCCGACTCCAGATCTTTTGCGATGCCATGAATATTGTGGGAAAGCCAGCTAGCTTCCGAACTATTACAAGATACCTTTGTAAGATTTTCAGTTGTATTTTAATCTTAAGAATCGGAAGATGACAGAATCAATTGTTCCAGTAACTTCCACGCTTAAAAAAAATAGGCAGCATTTAACGTCGGTTCCAAATGTGATGCTTTCACGACAGTGGGCAATGACTGATTAAGCATTTATCCGTTAATCTATAATATTTTCTCAAATATTACGTGTAATCTTCTTAATGGAGGGTTTTAGAGAACTAAAAAAAAAAAAACTGAAACGCAGATATACAAAGCCTGAAGAGGTGGTTGGTGTTGCCATCACAATGATTATAACGGTTTTCGTGAAGGACGCTCTTACTAAAACAACAGTAATATACTATTCCATAATAATGGTTATTGAGCGCTGGCTGTAGTTTCCTAATGGCCTGGACCTAATTGCTTCTGATTTTGTGCGTTGCATAGATTTTTAAGTGTCAGCCTTGGTTTTGAAGCAGCGAGTTCTTAGGAAAGTTTTTTATTTACTTGGCTTTTTGCAAAAACCAAGAAAATAATATGATGATGATGCATGTGGTTTAATGGCGGCAGGGGCCAGGCCTGGCCAAAAAGCGGCACACAGAAAAAAAAATAACATCGTGGACATGCACGCTAGGTGCGAGCATTGTCTTGCCTTACATGTACACTGCGCAAATCTCTCGTTACTATGCAATTTTACTAAAGCATCTATACGTTGTACATAGAAACTCTAGTAGTGTTATTTGTCAGAAGTTAGCATCACAAAGAGATTCGGAATACGTGCGCTTCGGAAGACCATTTTCCGTACCATTAAAGGCAGGAATAAACACAAGACGAAAAGATAGAGGCTCTCTATGCTCTGGCGCGCACTTCGGATTTCATGTTGAATCTTTTACTCGTTCTTCCACGTATCATACAAATTTGAAACGTAGGCCTTTGTGACATAAGTGTGCATATACTATACCTCCACAACGACCAGGGAGCAACATATAATGTAAGAAAATTTGGGAGGAACTTTTCAACAACTCCGGTTATTATAATTTTCAGATTCTATATGGCGCCTGTATATATAGGCATCGTTTCTTTATGAAATATTTGAAGTGTGCTATAATTTAGGTGCAAATAGATTATGTAATGATAACGAGATTAATAGCCGTAGATATAAACTCCTCGTATATAGTAAGACATTGTTCCGAATTCAAAATTAAGAATGTGAAGTGAGTGGCAGCGTCATGTGCAAGAGGGGGAAAAAAACATAACTTCATTCCTTGCGGGAATGTTCACATAACAAAATGAAAATATGGCTGTATTTGTCTTTTTTTGTTGTAACTAAATATGTCAACTATGCTTTTATTCGCATGTATAAAAATTGTTTATTTATTTATTTAATTTATTACGGCGTTACAGCGCGAAGTTGGAATAAAGCATGATCAAATGGCAGTCTAGAACAAAGTGTAATCCGGGTTTCTGTCGATGGTGACGGGGAGGGATTCCATTCAGATGACGTCTTCGGCAAGACCGAATGCAAGTACATGTTGGTCTGGTAGAATAGCACTTGAGCTTTTAAGAGATGGTTGACACGAAATGACACGTAGCAATGTGGAGAGCACAAGGTGCACTTCAGCTCATAGTTCGTAAAGATCTCATGAAAAAGACAAAAGTGAGCTATTATTAGTCTGTCCGAAAGGATAGGGCGGTAAAGAGGAGATTTTATTACAGTAATAATGGCAGTACCGGAATAGCTGGCAGCACTGAACCGAGCTGAACGGTTCTGGATGACTTCGAGGGCGGATGCAAGTTTAGAAGAGCAAGGATCCCAGGTTGTAGAAGCGCACTCGAGTTTTGATCTGACTAATGTTTTAATAAAAAGCAATTTTGAGGAAATGGGTGCTAAAGAAACATTTCAGCGCAGGAAACAGAGAATGTGGTTTGCATTGTTAATCAAGAAGTTTATATACGTATTCCACAACAAATTATCAATGTAGATACGAAGGACAACTGAAAATTTGTGATCGAGTAAACAGGGGTAGTACCATGAGTATTCCTCCTTGAGGTCCTCGTTACTTTGCATATGGTAACATTGAATTTAATGAACTAGAGAAAACACCAGAGTAGTACGGTTAGGATCAGGCTGATGTTGAATACAATCATGCGGGTTAGTTATTTCCCGGTAGAGGACACAGTCATCGGCGAATAATCTGTTTAATCTGTTTAATAAACATCAATAATGTAGATAAGGAATAGTAAAATCCGAAAACGGAGCCTTGTGGTACGTAGGAAGTGACAGAACAAATCTGCGAGTTATGAATATTGGCAGTTACCAGCTGGGTCTCGTTAGATAAAAAAAAAAAGCCTTTAATCCATTCCCGCAAATTTGGGTCCATGTTTAGCAAGCCTAGTTTTAGAAGAAGAAAGCGGTGAAAGACGGTATCAAACGCTTTACTGGAAGTCATGAAAGATGCAGTCAATAGTAGAGGCACAGTCAGATGCCAAAAACATGTCGTTAGTAACGACAAGGAGCTGAGTTTCGCACGAGTAATGTTTTCTAAAGCCATGCTGGCTTGTGAAAAAAGTTGTTGAGCGCGAGAAAAGTAACTAAGACGGAGTAGATAATGTGTTCAAGAAGCTTACATGGGATACTAGTCAAAGGGATCGGCCTGTAGTTCAATGAAGGGGTTGCATCACATAGTTTAGGAACAGGTATCACGTTCTCCGCCTTCCAATCTGTGGGCATTGTTGCACATTCCAATGACTGGGTAAAGAGCTGCGAAAGAACTACTGAGCAATAAATGACAGTCTGTTTTAGAAATTGAGAAGTTAATCCATCCGTACCAGGTGATCATGTGTTTATGTTAAGTACGAGATTCAAAGACCCTAATTATCAATAATGATTGGTTTCATGGAATATTGAAGACCAGGGTTAAATAGAACAGGTAAGTCGTTACAGATGTCAGCAGAAAACGCCAGATGTCAACAGAAAACAGATGTCAGCAGAAAGAAAGAAGTAATGACGTGAACAGCGGTGAACGAAAGACTATTCGAACAGTACGCACAGGAACGTAGCGATCTATTAATGAGGCAAACTTGTTTTCGAGCAATGCCCAGTTGTCTTCTAAATAGGCATCTGAAGCACTTTCCAGGTACCTTTCAGTGAAAACTTCAAGTTCAGCACAAATAGATACATAATCATCTCTACCATTATCCTCTATCACTTTTGTTGAACGCTTTGCGTAGGTTGCGGCTGATGTGCACAACTAACCTGTGCTATATTGATGTATATATCAATATTGTCATTACCTGTCTATTAAGGAACTTGTTGCCGCCGTGTTAGGAAATGGTCTTGTGGGCGATATTGTAGCTACACGTGATCCTGCTCTTTTTTGAGAACAGTTACAACTGTACCCTTTATGTTCTGTATTGTAAATTTCTGCGCATGAATACTTATATTTATCTTCGCGTTGTTTACCTTTCTTTATGCAAGTTGTTTTTCGCTTATTGGTAGTTTACTTATCCCGCTGTTCTTCCTATCTATAATACACACTCCCACACTCAATGCTCCTGTGTGAGCCTGTAGGACAAGATTAATAAATATATACACAAGAAACAGTTCTTGGGGGACAGTTTTCATGTCGAACACCAACAATAAGGTAAAAAGGGAATGGGAAAATTCTTTGGGGTTACTCTATAGTGAGAATGATGTTGTATATTGTTCTACATTTTCGCTTCGAAGCAATGAGATGTGTCCTATTATCTTTGGAGGGACAGTTTGTTTTTATGTACATACGCTATTGTAGGCTGCACTTATTTGTTTTGTGATATCTTCTGCTCCGTGTATTTGTTAGCTGTATATCTTTTCACAATGCGCTCATTTTGCCTTTGCGCTGGTCTGTAACTTGTGAGACAGTTTCATCTTTCGCACGGGAAAAGGAACAGCGGACCCCATGACTTGTTGTCCGCCTCTTCTTGTTTACTCGTATCAGTAAAGGGAGACTGCTCCTGGATGAAAAATGGTCCGTGCGATCTAAAATTACCTCTTTGTAGGCGCGAACAATTCGGCGCTCAACAATTCTCTGATATTCTCACTCCGTCTTAACATTCGCTGCGTTCCAATACTCACCATAGACTCATAAATAGGGAGCTGGGAGCTAAGAGAACAGCAACCTCCTTAAGTCTCGTTCCCGTTCTGACGAAGCCGGCAAAATGTGTATCGAAATAAAAAACGATGCATGCTAGTTTGGTGTGCAAACAAGTTGGCAGCGGCGCAGAATTCTTGGAAACCTGACAGAAAAGCCCATTGCACACAAGAAATCGTTTTCAGACCTTCTTGGGGGCTAATTATAAGCTATGTGGGGTTTTCGTAGTTTCGATCGCACATTCCAAGTGTAAACATACACCAATAACAAGTGCTTTTTCTTGAGTTGTTTTTTCCTGTCAATGTGAGGTAGCGTCAAGTTGCAGAAAGGACTTCTAAATGCGTTCGTTTACTCGGGCTCGAAGCTATTTTCTCAGCAAAGTAGGTTGCTTTCAATGCTAGCGAGAATTGGTAATACACCCAGTGTTTTTGTTCCGCTGACAACTAGCGTCAATATAGCGTCGATTACTTTGCGCATCACACAACCTGCTAAACTGTACTGCTAGTATAGACTAAAATATCTCCTACCTATCTTTTCCCTTTAAATTTTCACTGCTTTCTTAATGACTATATTTCACTTCCTTTCGATTTGGCCCTACCCTCGTTATGCTCTTCTTAGCCGTCCTACAAATTACACGTTCTGCGAAGTTCCGTCCCCATAACGTTCTACAGTATAAAGGTCATATTGGAAAGTAAAAGTGAAAAAAAAAATCTGCTTTTTTTTTTCTTCGAAGAGTGCAGTTTTCCGACCCACCACTTTTCTTACACTGGCCTTCTTTTCCGTACGCCCAGAAAGAGACCGTCACTAATGGAGTTTTCTAAATCTGTAAGCGCATGTTCCACAAACTGCATGTTTGCTGCTATTTATGGCGGGGACTGGCATTCTTTTCGATATATGTATTTTTGGTTGAGGCACATACGTATATCGGTGAACTGTGAGGAATGCGCTGAAATGAGTTCGACCTTTGCTGCTGCAGCCTCAACTGCACAACAGAGCGAATCCGGGAAAACCATTTCGAGGTCTGTTTTCTGCTCAACGACCCGTCAGATGCAAGTGCATGCTTCATTTGTACATCAGATGTGTCGTAAGTCGCCGATGGCCGAAAGTCATTAAGGTTATTTCTAGACGACAGCGCCACTTATATTGTCACGACCAGTCGTCTCGATCGCCCTTTCAGGCAACTCTGCAGGCGTGCTGTTCTCGTATCGACGTGCCTAAGAGGTAAAACGGATAACATTATTTCCCGCAAATCTTCCGAAAGAGCAGTGTCTGCGCGCTGATTTTCAAGTATTTTGCTATCTTGTAGTGCTCAGATGTTCCTGTTTTTTTCTTTCTTGTGACTATTCCTTTTGCAGCTTTTCAATTTTTTCGGTAAATATGCGCATACTTGCTTTTCGGAACTTTTATATAAATGATCCCCAAATGAACGTCGCCTCAACTGAAAGTGTGCCACTTGTCGAGTCAATCATCTGTCCTCACGCCGCCGCGAGATCTCCTTTTCGGAGAAGGTTGCTGTGGCAAGACTCGATACAGACACTTTTTACTGCGACAGCATTTAAGTGCTCGAAATTGGGGTTGCCTTGTGCCTTCCTACTTCGTTTTATCCGTCCGTCAGTCCAATCCATTATGCCGACGACTACCGTTGACGTCATCAAAGGTGTACAACCGCGATATTTCTTTTATCATTAGACCACGTCGTCATCCCCAACTACGCCATTGCCACGTGCCTAAAACAAAGCTTATCCGCAATTGAATACACAGGGATTTGAACCCATGCTTCTAAATCAATGTGCATTGGAGAGTAGAACACGCAAACCACAGCTTTTTTTTTTTTTTTTTGTTGTTGTTCATTGCTCATGCAACTGTGCCGGGCAGTTAGTACAAGCCCATGCACTCCGCATGCACTTTGAGAGCTGTGGCATCTGTGCATGTATATCGGAAGCTAGAACGAGCGATAGTTAAGTGGACAAAGATTACATCATTTGGTATCGCACATAAATTGTCCTTGACGAAATATGACGCGGTTGTTGCGCGCAATTCTTCCTTGTCATGCTCGTGAAGACAGCGTAGGCAGCACAAAGAAGACGTACATGACAATGACGATGATAAGCCTCGAACACGGCACATACATACGATACAGAGTGCGCCTACAACAAGGTGGTTGGTGGAAGGCAACGGGAAACGCATCGACAACATCCAAGTCAGCAGCGATGTCACAGTGAGAAAGCCACTTGGTTTACACGGTAGTTCACAGTATTCGCAGCCGACAGTGCCCTATAAGGTACCACTAAAAATGTACAGGGAGAAAGAAATCACTCAAGTATCGCATGTGGCACCCTGTCATTTCGCTCGCGAATTACGTTGCAGTCAAACTGTTGGCCTGAGATAAGAGTTGATAAATCCTAAGGCGGGACCTTCAAAACGAGTCATAGAGCCTGAAAAGGAAAAAAAAATGTGGTTGATCCCTCTTATATAGGAATCGGTATAGAACACGAAAGTGAAACGTGTCTTCACAGAAGTAGTGTAATGTTTATTGCACATTGATATATAATGTCTATTGGTGTTTTGTGGCTAAAGCGCCCTTAGGCGTTGATGCACCCACGCTGAGGCCTGGTGGCACGTCTCCTCCATCACGACTACCAACGTCGATGACCATGAGCAACCGTCGTGCATATGGAAGCTGCACTACGCTGCACACGCTAGCACAACGCGAAAGACGAAGCACGTAACTGACACACTAATACAACGCGCAAGACAAAGCACGTAACTGAATCGTCACCGAGTCAAATCAGCGCGTACAGCGCGTCGTAATTGCAGCCTCCGCGATCAACTGCAGAAACATTTTCAGAGCTAATTGCGGAGGCCACGCTCCGCTGTGCTGAGTACGGTGAACGCCACCTAGGTGGCGTTGGTAGTGCTTCTTGATGCCAGCGTCCCTTCGAATGCTGGCATCGAGGCGTCGTAGTGCTGAGACCACCGAAGCGTTCACTGTCGGTATAGTGCCTAGAATATACTTACTAGTGTGCCGACCGCGGGCTTTCCGGTGGCACGGAGAATGATGCCTTCCGCCGGCGGCCACCAGATGGCGATAGCCGTACGGACCGTGCTATGCCGAGCGGCGTCTCTAGCCAACGCGCGCGTGTGCGACAGACGCCAATGGACTGTCCCAGCCCGTTTCGTTCTGCGGAACGTTGGTTGAGGTGCAAAGCGTAATCGAAAGAATATGATTTTGTTGCACTTACAAACGATCGTATGCACAGTTATCATTATAACGCTACACGATACGGGGTGTTTCTGCGAAAAATACCAATAAATAAATACGTGGTTTCCGAAGAAGTGTAACTTTTTTCCACAGTAAACTATTATATGCGAGACATGTCCACAAATGCTAAATTCACACCAAGTTGTATCTAATTACCATAAATTAAATTAATTACCATAAATGAAGGTAATTAAACAGGGCACATTTTCATAGGCGACACACCGTCAACTAATTTTGAACGAGCGCTCAATGTAGCAATTATTAAAGTGTTTCTCACAAGCGACAGCCGCCAGAGTTAGCCTTCGATCTGCACTCTTATATTCTTCTCCCACTCGGCAAAACGTTCTGGCCAGTCAGCAGGCGCGCTGAATAATGAGACTTGCTCGTTATTTGAGCGGTATCCAGTTGTACAATATGGGACAAAACAGGTGCTGTGTTTACGCCTCGTTTTCTGCGACGACATGTCGGTTCCGTCCGTGAACAAACACAAGTACGAACCATGCGCACAGAAAAGAACCCCAGCAATGACGTGCGGAGGCACCACACGCTACTTGCTCGAAAGCAACAACGCGCCGCAACCGACTGCGCTTACGAACGCGCATCCGAAGTGCACCCGAAGCGCAAGCGACGCGTGATGCGCAAGCGACGCGTGATGCGCCGCTCGGTTAGCACGGTCCCAAACAGTGTCGCCGTCTGGGGGCCTCCGGCGGAAGGCATCAACGGCAGTGCCAGCGTCTCCCATTGGAAACTCCCGGCGGTCGGCACACTAGTAAGTATATTCTAGGCACTATACTGTCGGTGCGCGTTAGTGTCATAATGCAGTACTTCTCTTTTCTGCTCGTAGGCGGCGGCACCGCCCCGAGCAAGAGCGCGGGTACACGGAGGAGTGTTCGATATATAAGGCGCGTCTGTGTAGCTCTCTGCAAATGCGTTTGTGGCGCAATGGGTTAAACGCTCGGCGATCTATCGTCGCGGACCGAGAGGTCGTGGGTTCGATTTCCAAATTTTGCATAATTGTGGAACTTTTTCTTCTGGTTTCTTTCTTTGTATTATGTTCGTGTATGTTCGTGTGACGTATTTCCGTGACGGAAATACGTCAGTGAAGTCTTGGTGGACCCCGGCATAAAACACTTTCGTGTTAAAAAAAAACCTTTGGCACAGCAACTGCCTCCACGCCTGAGGCCTAAATATTGGTTTACTCAAAAACTGAATTTAAAAATCGTGTAAGGGGACGTCAGGCTTGAAGGTAATCTCAACTGCCACGTTGCAGTCCCGTCGGGCACGTGGGTACTTGGATATCGTACTATTGAAGGACGGAAACCAAAAAAAATAATTTTGGACTTAGAGTTAATTGCGAAATAAATTCGTTGGCATTACGTCGCCCGTCTTTGATCTCCCGGATTTATTATGTGATCGGCTTCAACACATTGCAAAGGGCTCTTCAGGGGCTCACTCGGCACACGCCCTGCGTCTTCGAGGAGCGAAGTGCAACTCATTGTGGTCCGGTATATATATATATATATATATATATATATATATATATATATATATATGGACACATGCACACATACAGGCTCTTGAAAGCACTCTTATCTCCGCCTTACCTCTACCACGTGACCAGCTTCGCACACTTCACACACACACAGATACTTTTTCCGACTTTGACACTCCAAATGCCAGCGCATTAAAAATGTCAGTGTTTTAGACAGTTTCTCGCACCTTGTTACACTGACTACAACGCCTCTTCTGCTAGAAAGCGCACAAAATAAACCAAAAGAATCATGATGCGCCAATTTTATTGAATGAAATATATTCAAATAGAAAAATGTTGAACCACCCTGAAGAAAAAAAAATATTGGAATTAGCCTTTCTCCAAACAGTCGCGAATAAAAGGTTCCCGAAAGCTATCAATTGTAAACAAATAATTCTAGCTTACCCAGGCCGGGGAAGTTTGAGAGTGCTAGATTCTGTCCATGTACGTTGAATTCCACAACATGCACTACGATGCCATACCGAAAGGAAGTTGCATACATAAGAAAGACCAAAAAGTCAGAGCTTACTTATGCAATCCAAATTATTATTTTTCTGCTATCCACAATATACTTATCTGATATATACTATAAGCAACATATTTTCTTTGAAGTTTTAAGCTTATATTATTGCATTGTGATACCAGCGCATCCTTACCCGTAAACAAATCATCTTATTACCACAGCGTTCTTATCCAGGTTCCTGTAGCGGGTGAACGCAATTATTTGAGGAAAATTATGAATAATATGTGGCCTGAAAAAATATACGCTTGAGAGGAAAGGTGAGGAAAGAGTAGGCAACCGAAAATAAGGCTGTGGTCTTCACTGTGGGAGAATGTTGCGGTCTCAGTGAATGAGTTCGGAGCCGAAGGAATCATTGAAGTCTGCTGTTTTATTTTTCATCTTCTTAACCATGTATTTTAAAGCATTTCTGAAACAAATAAAAACTCAGAGCACTCAATTAAAAGAACTAGCATTTGTGGGCTGCCACTTGATTGCGTAGAGATAATTTAGTGAAGCTTACATATTTTTGCGCAGCTGGAGCGAACATGCTTTTCGATTCCTAAAAATGACTCGCTTGCCCGAGTGCATCTGTATTACATAATCTCAGGACGAAAGCGAGAAACGGGAATACTTGCACATATCGCGATGTACAGAGGAAGTGCAAGGAACAGTAATGGCAGAGACAGCTACAGTATTACTCCACCACCGAGTTACGAAGATAGGCTATACGCGTATGACGCCGCTATGTCGTTCTCAGTAACATCAGATCCTTTTATTCGGAATAAGCAAGAGCAAGCCTAACGTCCTCGGAATATAAGGTGAATTATGCATAGCGTAACTCGATGCATCCGCGGAGAAGGGGCAATATTCTTTGCGAGTGTCGGCTTCAACCAGAGTTCACCATTTGAAGGTCAAAATGCGAACGCAAAGTTCAGAAACATCGGAAACTTTTTTCGTCCCTTACCATACAGTGTCTACATTTTCGCAGATGTCGACATTTCCAGCGAGGTGTCGGATTTGCAAGGTTTGTTTCTTTCGTATGCGCACGCCAGAATGTATACGACGCCACGGCGTTGTGCGAGTCTTTGAATACGACGTGTTAGCCGACATCGCAACCTTATAAGCCTTACCACGAAGAGGTGTGCATTTGCGTGACAGTATACCTACCTCAACAAATGATTGAGGACCTTAATCGAGAAATGTAAGAATTGGGTTGAAGATGAATATGCAGAAGACAAAGATAATGGTCAATAGTCTGGCAAAAGAACAAGAATTGAGGATCGCCAGTCAGCCTCTAGAGTCTGTAAAGGAGTACGTTTATCTAGGTCAATTACTCACAGGGGACCCTGATCACGAGAAAGAAATTTACAGAAGAATAAAATTGGGTTGGAGTGCATACGGCAGGCATTGCCAAATCCTGACTGGGAGCTTACCACTGTCGTTGAAAAGAAAAGTATACAATCATTGCATTCTACCGGTGCTAACATATGGGGCAGAAACTTGGAGGTTAACAAAGAAGCTCGAGAACAAGTTAAGGACCGCACAAATAGCGATGGAACGAAAAATCTTAGGAGTAACGTTAAGAGACAGGAAGAGAGCGGTGTGGATCAGAGAACAAACGGGAATAGACGATATTCTAGTTGACATTAAGCGGAAGAAATGGAGCTGGGCAGGTCATGTAATGCGTAGGATGGATAACCGGTAGACCATTAGGGTTACAGAATGGATACCAAGAGAAGGGAAGCGCAGTCGAGGACGGCAGAAAACCAGGTGGGATGATGAAGTGAGGAAATTCGCAGGCGCAAGTTGGAATACGCTAGCGCAAGACAGGGGTAATTGGAGATCGCAGGGAGAGGCCTTCGTCCTGCAGTGGACATAAATATAGGCTGATGATGATGATGGTGATGATGGTGATACCTATGCACTACGGAATCACATCTGCTGAGTACGAGTGAATCAACCTCGCCACTTTTCTGCAGCATGTCACGTCACCAGAACTTCGATCTATGGGTTTTCTTTCCTGCGGGAGGTGATTACGCTATACGACTGGCATACTCACTTGGTTGAGACAACGATACTCAACAATCCCCAGGTCCTGTGCAGGGGAGCACGAAATTTAGGGTAAAAAAAGAATGAGGCGAACTCCCATTTTCTCTGCTCATTACAGCGCGTTTAAGTGTGCGCCATTGTTTTAGGAGATTCCGGGCGGAAAAAAAAATGAATAGCGCGGGAAATATGGGAAGCTTTTGTGCAACAGGCACCGAATGCGTTAGTGATACGTCGGTTATCGCTTTGCGGCAGTGAATCGTATTTTTTTATCGTTAATTTCTCTCCGCAAACTATCTGAAACCTGAGCGCACTTGTGTATGTATGTTTGACAGCCGCATTTATTGTTCGTCTGCTAACGTAAAGCCTAATATTTTTTTCCATTCCACCGCACGCAACAGCGGTCTTCAGCTTCCGTTCGCTGGAAAAATGGGCAGGTAGGACAACGGAAGCCATCAAAAGATCGCAAGGCATAATATTATTAGATCACATAAAAATTAGTAATGTTGCTTAAGAACAAAAAAGACGTATCTCCCAATTATAAAAATTGCAATGGCGCTTGTGCGCGTTTGTGTGCATGTGTGAGCGTGTGGATGCGTGCGTGCGTACGTGTGTTTTGACTCTTTTTGCACTGACACAAAGCTTCGCTGTATATAGATTCCAACTCGTTGGATGTGCGGTATATTTTTTATTTTTTGAGTAAAAAGAAGCACTTGAAAAACTTCGGTACTTGTCGGCATCGAATCGGTCCCCAGCACAGCTGCCCGATGGTGCAACCACTACCACTATAACTTTTTTTTATTGTTACCTCTTTAGCAACGACAGATACACATGTAGAAGGAAGATGATTTCGTCAGAAAAATCATCCAGTACTAGGCTAGACTGTGCTATATGAAGAGGCCCGACCTGCACAACGAGGGATTAATTCTCCTGATGCAGTTTTGGAGGCCACTCAAGAGGAGGGTGACTTCGCACGGGCGCCTTTAGGTGGTTCCACGTGTCCTGAACAAAGTGACAGAGAAGTCCGGCTACAGTACATGGCTCATAACATGACGCGTTTCGTTGCCGGATTTTTACCAATCGTCCTAATATTGAATCTCCAGCCCCCAAATTCCATGTGCACCGTCATTTGAATGCTTAAAAAATCTGATTATAACGGGCCAAAACCAGGATATGTTTATGAGCCACGCCATATTACGGGGCACTGCGTGTTAATTGTGACCACCGGGGGTTCTTCTACGTGCACCCAATGCATGGTACACAGGCGTTACGTTATTTTGCGCCATCTATGTGCGGCCGTCGCGGCCGCGATTTGGTCCCATGTTTTCGGGCTTAGCAGTGCCACCCTAAAGCCACTAAGCCTCTACGGCGGGTTGACTTGAATGCTAATCGCATTAACCACGATAAACATCCCCAAAGGATTGGTTCTGCCAGAATTTTTTTTCGAAGTTTAGTTTTAAAAATATCAAACTCAAATCTTCCCTGTCAAGTGCGGCTGTAGACATTCGAGTTAAATTGAGTTATGCTTATGAGAACTAATGTTGTAGCAAAAATGGCATCCTAAGAAACAAGCATAAATTAAGAATCCGCTGTTTGTCTCAAGGCTCTTCAGTTAATCTTTTTCTGCCTTTGTGATTAAATTTTAAACGGCAGTTCCTGAACCAAATTCAAATTCTGTTCAGGATTATGTTGCGCTGAGTTTTACAATGGAAAAAAATTTGACAAGGAAGGGAAAAAGGACGTGTCCGCGTCCTTGGTGCTACCTACAGGTCGCGTAATTACTCCAAATGCGAGAAGCGATGACGTCACGTGAAGAACGGTTTTCATGATGAAGCCGTGACATCAAAAGTACATTGAAGAAGATATAAGAAAAGATGGTATGAGGGGCACCAGCCACCAGCCAGTATTCGCCCCCGGCAGAAACCCGGAAAAGAAAACGTGAAGCGGTGGTATATAAGTACGTCGGGCAACCACTGCAGCCCAGAACGCGTTCCATTCCTTTCAGTGCTTCCTCCTCCAGGCCTTACGCCGGAAATGACGAAATACCGGAAGCCGGCTAACAGAAGGCGCATACCTCTGCAGTCCCGTCCCGTCGGTTCGATTGCGAGATTCCGCGTTATGCGAACACACCCCATAGAGAGTCGTTCTCTTTATTGTTTGTTTGATTTTTTTTCAGGGCAGGAAACTAAGTCCGCAGAAGTGTGTTTGAATCGTGGTTGAAATATGCACTGTTCACGATGTGTACCTTTTCACCGACTCCTTCACCATAGTTTCATGATGCACTTACGAACACCGCATTCGTCTGAAGTTCTGCACAGAATAAGCGAATGCTCATAAGATAACACAAAGGCATACGAATGTGCTTATGAACGCTGCATTCATCTCGAGTTCTGTATAGACATAAGAAAGCACATAACACAATGCTGCTCATTTCTCTATAGACATTCGAATACACCCAAAACACTAATACAGAGTTTTCTATGGAAGGCTTTATATTTGGGTGTTCGTTGCCACCATCGTGGGCTGTTACACGAAGAATTCCTCAATTTGGTTTGCAGTGCCGTCAAATTACCATGGCTGTGAAATACGGAACATGTTCCTACAGCTATCTTTATAGTAGAAATTGTTTGTGGCTTTAGTGAATAAATACAATACCTGTAATAAATAAATAAGAAGGCAGTGAAGGAAATTACTGCTGACCGCACTGTAAAACTCGAGCGCAGTCTGCTGGCACCAGAAGGGCAGCCAGCATTTTGTAGAGAAGGGGGCGGGGTGGCGGGGAGGAGGCTGTAGGTGAATAAACGAAGAGAGAGGGATGATAAAAGAGAGGAGAGAGTAAAGACGAGAACAATTTAGATATCTACAACACGGTGACTTGGTGCCAATTATCCATAGTACTCTGGTTGAGCGACTTCCTCGAGCGCGTTCACCAGCCTGCCCCACACACCGCACTGTTAGGTCACGTGGAGCAGCCGGGTGACGAGGCCCGACTACTCGAGGAAGTCACGCAGTGTTTTGTGAGCGCGAGAGGGTCCCCACGGCCGTAAGAGCGCCTCGTTGCTGTCGGCCGGCAGTCCATGCTCGCGGTGGCAGCTCAACAGTTCCTTCCTCGGAGCCCCAAAAACACTGCACCGCAGGTGCAAGTGCTCGAGGGTCACCACCTCACCACAGTTTCTTGCCAGTCGTCAGTAGCGGCGAGGCCGAGGCGTTCCCTGCGCGCTTGCGTCCGCACGCTCCCGGACTCGCAACCACGACAACCTCTCCCGTTGCTGTCTCGCGAAATACTGTGTGCGGGAATAGCACGCATCATGTTCCCGAGCGTGATACCTGGATCTGGGCGCTCTTGTACTAGGATGGTGGGACGCACGTCATTGCTGTCCCGGGGAATATAGGGAGCCTACATGCAAGCGCTGGAATGTCGTTGGGTGACAGCTGGTGGGCGCTTTGCTGCAAGATCGTCGGCGCCCTCGTTGCCGGGCAGGCCGCACTGGCTTGGGACCAGGGCTGGGCAGTGTCGAGGATGCACGTATCTTATATGCTATCTTAAGAGACACGCTTTAGATATCTTGTATCTGTATCATACTACATTCGACAAGGTGCCTACAAGTATCTGTATTTATTGTGCATCGATTGACATATCTTGTATCGAAAGGTACAAGACGCACCTATCGCAAAATTCACGTAGAATTCCGGAGTCACTGAGGGATCGGAAATGACGGCAAATAAGCTTATATCGTTAATTTTGGACGGCATTTTCATCTTATTCCACGTTTTTTAAGGAACAAACATGACCAATAATTATAAAAAAATTGCTGGCCCTCCCGTAATCGAGAGTAGGTGTAAGCATGGAATGGCTACCGTGCGGAGTCTTTTGCTGTCTGTGGTGCCCGCCGCCTTCAACCGCGTTTTTTCTGGCAACAGTCCAACGCGCTCAGCGTCTTTCGCCACTTTTCATTCTTGTCGCACCGAAGTGGTCTGCTGCAAATGTGCGGCGTTGGGTCCCCTTTTGAACGTCGCTTTTGGAAATGACAAATAACACCTCTCGCTGTCGTTTTTCATCAAGAAGAAATGAATGTAACGCGAGTACGTATAATTTCTGCCGAAGAGCGCCAAAAGAAACCATGACTTCAAAGGCAGGAACGGACGACATATTTTCTTCGCAATTTCTCACCTGGCTTGACAGTCCCACAACGCAGTAAAGTGATACTTGGCGTGTGCGAATGCACGCTTGTTGCTTGAAGAACATAACTCAGATATATGATGTGGGTACCCGAAAATCAAAGCTCATTAAAACCGGGGAAGTGGAAAAGTGTGTGTTGAAAATTTGAGGCATTACTTCAAAGCAGTCTTTGTTTCTTTTAAGGGTACCGAAAGGCATGACTAATGGATGTGCGATAATTACGGTTTCATAAGAGGGGTTTTAGCATCTCCGGCGCGTTGAACTCGATGCTCCTTTACGTAATGATATAGTGAATTTCTCCGCCACGGATGCCACGGACGCCGATGCTTATGCCGAATCCGACGCCGGATTTTCTGCGACACGGGGCCCTTAACGCTGTCGCGTTAAAATTTCGGCGTACTCGAAGTTACAGCTTGAGTGATAGCGAAGAAACATTAGGAAGAACTCAGAAGCAATATCTTTTGTGACTTGTTGGGAGAGTAACTACCGTATGTAATGCGGTCCGATACAAATGGTTGTGGGCCAGAGACCCCATTTTCTTAAGTTTTGACTGGCTGACCAGATGATCTCGTTTTGTTCTCGGAGCTTGCCGGCATGTTCTCGTTTTGAGTGCTCGGATAACGGCTCTGGCTTTTGGCTCAAGTTCACTTGAAGGTCGCCTACGACGGGAGCTAAAACATTTCATGCTTTAAAACTGCAACAACAGAGTGCAACTATGAAATTTGAACGAATGGCAAGTGCCCACCTGGCTCTGCTTTCTCGGGAAAATGAGATAATGTGCGGTGCTATTATGTCCAAAACGAGAAATGGCATTAAGTGAAACTAAAAGCTATCGTTGAGCACGAACGAGTCCCGGCCGCGCCGGCGGCATTTCAATGGGGGCGAAATTCAAAAACGCCCATGTGCTGGCGTCGTAGTGCACGTTAAAGAACGCCAGGTGGTAAAAATTAATCCGGAGCCCTCCACTATGGCGTGCCTTGTAATCAGAACTGGTTTTGGCACGTAAAGCCTCAGAAAAAAAAAGATTATTTTTAGAGTAGTGTGGTCAATTAGCTTCGGGTTAGGAACATTCGGGCAATACGGACGGTTAACAAGATGCCCCAATTAATTTTTAATACTTTTTAGATAAATTATTTCAGATAAATGTTTAGATCAAGTAATTTTATTGGGCAGGTTTTCATTGCAAAATTGAAGTCCCATTCTCGAACTATGGTGTTGCTGGAGGCGTTGGAGAAGGGGACCACCATCTGGAGCTATATTCAGTCGTAGACGTATTGGCGGTAGTGCCATTAAAAAGCGCCAGCATCAGTTGCGAACAATGGCGGTGCTCTGACGTTTCCGTCTTAAGCACAGAAATGTACTTATCAAAACAGTGTTTATCTGGAGTTCGCGGTAAGCATACGAATGAAGTTATCTTACAATAGTGATCAGGATTTATTCACGGCCACACGAGTGCACTCGTCAACAAAATGCCGATCAGCAGTTGTCTATAAACATACCAATCCAATTATCAAGACAGCATTGAGTCAAAGTTAATATAGGCGTAATAATGGACTTACCTATACATTATAGTGATCGTGATTTCTCAGTAGGCAGATAAAGATACTTTTTAACACAGTACTGATCACAAGTTCAGCACGAACACAAGAATGTACATATCAACACAATACTGATGAGAAGTTCCTTATAGCTACCCGAATACCCTTATCAGTATAGTGTTGTTGAGAAATTCAATAGACATATGAATGCGCTTACCCACACAATACTAATCAGGTGTTCTTCTGGGTCATACGAACACACTTATCAACACAATAAAAAGGATAAGTTTTCTGCATGGATATGAATCCACCCAACAAAATATTGTTACGCTTCCTGCACGAATACGAACGCAGTTATCGATACATACAGATAAACTAAGCTGAACGCAAATATGTCTTGGCTGCGGCGGCCGCGTTTCGTGGGAAGCGAAATGCAAAAACGACCGTGTGTGCTCTGTAGTGCACGTTAAAGAACCCCAGGTGGTCAAAATTAATACGGAGCCCTCCACTACGGCATGCCTCATAAGCAAAGCTGGTTTTGGCACGTAAAACCCCGGCAAGAAGAAATATGTCTTGACTTTCTTTTTACATAATTTGCGGTTACACCACAAAATCACATTTGTGTTAGGTCAGCGTGTCACAGTTGCACTGGTACCTCTCTTTCGTGAATACTGTGTGCTTCAGGGGAATTAGGCGTTAATGCAATAAATCATGTTTTCTGGACCAAACAGCGCTTGCGCGGCACCACTTGCGCAGGGCATGTAAAAAAAAAAAAAACGTGGCTAAAGGCAGTGGGTGTGCTCGAACTGTGGCTGAAAGAAACACACGTTGCCGACTTGATACGGAAAATTGCTTGATTGGTAGCACTCGCACGTCACCTTCTGATGACTTCATGGATTCATAAGGCACTCTGTTTCACTGTATCACCTGGGGCGCGTGCTTCTCAACAAAATACTAAGGATTTAGGGTGAAAGTTTTCAAGGGACTCTGATGGTTGTGACCACATTACAGCGCACGCGCAGTAGCCTGTAGCCTGAGACACCCGTTAGCTTCTCACTCTTACTAATTCCACCGCGAATTGGCAAACACATCAGCCTCCGTGCCTCCAGGGCGCTTACTATAGGCCTGTTTTCTTTGTTTCTTTTTTTTCGCTCTCTCTCTTTATTTTGTGTTAAAAGTGGAGGCACCGTGGCTACCACGCTTTCTTTGTGGATGCGGGAAAGCTGTGGCGAAAGCTATCAATGATGGTATTGTATTATACCGAGCCTCCAAGCGGCTATAAAGCGCCTACAACTTTTGCGAACCTCCGCGCTTGAATAGCTAGCGGGTGCTAAGAAGGTACAGCACTAACATAGTAGCCAATGTGCTCTCGTATACTTGCGTTTATCCGCAAAACGCCCAAAGAGAAGCCTCTCCTACATACTTGTACATTGGCGTTTATAGATCTTCGGAGCAAGCAACCAATCTCTCCTGCATTCTCAATCATTCTCGAAGAAAGTTTCGAAAGCCATTTTCGAAACAAAACTCAGTGGTGTCTAACACTAGTTCAAAAGATGCCGCGAACATATGACGCCGCGGGCATTCTAAACTATAGATGCGGGCTTCGCAATCCGTGCCACATATGCTTCAGGTAAACCGCTTTCGGTTTGCTGTTTCTTCAAGGCCAGCAAGATGTGAAACTGCCTCAGGATACGTTAAAGTTGCGCGCTCAATGTGGCTCGATTTATTGTTTGTTTGTTTTACTCGCAACGATATTTTCTCTATCTGTGCTCAGCGTGAAAGGTAATCTCACCTTCCAGAAGAAAGCAGCTCATTGCTTTTTCTTGCTAGAGTCACGCGTTCTATTATTGGCTCTCCGAACAGTCGAAACCATTCAATCCTACCAAGACTACGTTAAATAGAAAGTACGAGTATTGCAAACGTAAAAAGAACGAGAAGGTGCGTACTGGATGAAGGCTAGATGGGGAAACTGACGGGAAAATACCGTAGGCGTTTCGGGCCTCTCCGATATGGTCTGCCAAAATGGGCTTCTCAGAAAAGCAAGCTTCGCGTTAGAAATTCACAAAACCTGCGAGATTGCTCTTACGATGGTAATGTGAGGTTAGAGGAACCACTATCAATGTGACTGGTGGTTTGCCTGACCCCTGGGATAATGATTGAGCACCAAGCCTCAGGCGATCGCGGCGAAATCGGGCAATCAGTGTGACTGAAGCTTCATAAGCGTCTTGCCGCGGTGATTGTAGTTGCTGGTGCTGCACGTGTCGTTATCACCGGCGTATTTATGTCCAATGTAGGACGAAGGCCTCTCCCACTGATCTCTAATTACACCTGTCTTGTGCCAGCTGAAACAATAAGTTATGTCCTCAAATTTCCTAATTTCATCGCACCGCCTAGTTCACTACCATCCCCAACTACACTCCCCTTATGATAGCGCCGATGATGTGACTTTAATTGCTCCAGGAATACAAATCCCCAAATGACCGGATGGTTTTTCAATAAGCCTCTGTTCCATGCCACCCATTGCGCATTGCGTATAAAGGGCCAAAAGCTTTTCAAGCACGGCGAACTTGCCGAACTGCCCAACTGATAAAAAACAATAGGGCAAGAATTCCCGCACGCACGTTTATGTTGTCACTGCGAAACGCTGTGCAGACCTTTCATTGTACAGTATTACCTACGGCCTGGTGCGCCTTCCAGTTCCGTTGCCTATAACCTACACCGATTTCTTCGATGACGATGTGTATTCAAACCAGGTTACTAATATAAATGGGCTCTGCAGGCTGAGCCGGCTAACAGATATCAGCGTAACACCAAGCTGTTCCTAACCCTCAGGCGTATCGAGCACAGGCGCTTGTCTCTGTCTGTACATAACTGCATGTAATAACTTTCAGTGCTATGAAACAATGGAAGCTATTGCCATTGTAGAGCTCTCAGTATGTCGTGGTGGCCGTAAATGAGATTAACGATGCCGAAGTGAAACTATTTCGACTGCGTCGTGCCCTACACTGCACAGCTGCCTCGACAAGCGACGATGACAAAAGGCTTCGCGTTGGAATCGTCGGTAACGAGGTTAAACACGTTTTTTTTTTCTTTTTATCCCACAAACGTAGTCCCGGTAGTCGGATATTATCGCCATAGCAAAGCCAGTGTCTCCTTGGTTGCCGCCGTTTCTGTCGGAGAAGACACAGTACACTTGGAATAAGAGGATTACAGGAGTGCGAGTGCCCGTCGGCTTCCTCCGGTGGTTCCGGAGTTCCGTGCATTTAGGTGTGCACCAGGAAAGCTCAAGCCTCCTTGTGTTTCTGCTCTGTTTTATTAAATCTGTGCTACCGGTACGAAAGAAAGTTTTCAATCTTGCTTGCCTCCGGGCCTGTTACGCCCAGCCACACCGAACTGCATAGTTTCGATTTTACCTTATTATCCTTACAGTGTCTAAATGTAGTAATGCTTCCTATGTGCCAGTTTATTCGCTCTTTCTTCATTTATAAATACACACCCCACGGTAGTTTTGCTTTATGTAGTTTTGCTATACACATTTTATTCTTGCGCTCATTGTATATGCCTGCAATTGTTGCTTGACATTTTGTTTTTCGTTCATCTTCATGTTATGGTAGTTAACATTTCATGGTTTCGCCTATATTACTAGGTATATTTTCGGGTGCACTTGCTTGGCTTTCCATTTTTTCACCCACCGCAAATGCTGACGATGAGTGTAAAGAGGTGTGGTTGCCGACTAGTCGACTTGCTTGTTGGTCTTTATTTGCTTTTTAAAATTCAGTTTACATAAGTGGGCGCGACGCTTGTCGGGATTGTTGGCTTTTCAATCACGCTCCCGAAATCCCTCCTACAGGCTAACTACAACGAAATTTTTGACCACGTAAAAAGCCTACCTTAAGATAATGCCGATATATAGGAAGGTCATTGCAAAATTTGACGTTTGAAATATGAGCAGGGGCGTCACCGAAAGGTCGCAAATATAGCTGCTTTTTATACTGTAACTCGAAAAAGTTCACGCAGACCCTCCTCTGGGAGTTGTCTAAGTATGCGTGTAGCATTGCGCCACTTGCTCGTCTCCACGAAGCATGGTGTCATTATCAGTAGTATGACACTTGATCCAGCCAGTACAAACGACAGCGCTGCGGCGACACCAACTGGCGTGGACGGCGGCGCAAGGTGCATTGATAACGCAAGCAAGGTACGGCAGGTGGAGGCGCCAGGTGCGCTGATGACGTTCCAAACATCATAAGCCTTTATCGCTCTTTAACGCCTTGTTCATCCTTGTCGAACCATTATGAATCGTGATCAAAGGACACCGGCAGCGGCACGGACCGATCAAACGTACTCTCGCACGGCCGCGCGGACCTTATCTTGAAAGCGATCTGCGAAGCGGACAGGGAGTGCCAACTGCTGACAGCTCCGCGCGCTGTGCTTTTGCCGCTTCGTTCGCGATGAAGTGACAGGCAGCACGAAGGTAAAGTTGCTCACCGCGGCGGGCTCTATCTTGAAAGCGATCGTCTTGCCATACCATACAAACTATGCTATCATCATCATCATCATCATCATCATCATCATCATCCTATATTTTATGTCCACTGCAGGACGAAGGCCTCTCCCTGCGATCTCCAATTACCCCTGTCTTGCGCTAGCTTATTCCAACTTAAGTTGAAAAAAAAAAACTATGGTATATATTTGACTAAACCCAAAATTTAAAAACAAATGATATTAACAATTCAAACACACAAAACAGCGTCGCAGCTTGTGTGTATTTTTAAGGTGTTTCGGGTGCAGTCTTCGGACATCGTTGTGAAAAACTTTGACATCACAGTCATATCTAATGCCATGGATGGCACCGAGGACGACTGTATGCATAGGTGTTCTACTTAATAAAATAGGAGAGTCGATGAGAGCGACAGAAGTGAGGAATATAGACGGCACCAGCTGCGTGGCGTGCTTGCGTGAACAACTATATGCGTTATGAGAACAACAGTGTGCGATCTTTCAGATATCGAGGGTCTTGCACACCGCCAGAAACATCTGACCGCAACGGCCCACTCCCGAGTAAAGGCCGCACCTCATGAAGATTGCGGAAAAAAAGGGCGGCTCTTACACGAGTACGTATAGTATATGACCGATAGCCTACATTGGCTACTGACCAGTCCAGCGAAAAATAAATCGCACAGGTCAACAGCGCCAAAGAAAAAAAAATAACCACTCATATGCGACCTTGCAGAATCATACCTCCATTTCCAGCAAAGCTGTCAATTTCGAGCAGCGGCAATAACAGTTTCAATTGGTTGTCATTAAATCATGTTCTTGAAAACGTTGCCCGCATATAACTGCTCCTTTTGAAACCTTTCCCTATAGTAACGCTTTCCAGCACTTGTTAATATTTCTTTTACAATGGCCAGTAATTCATCCATACCCAAGTTGCTTCGCCAGAGCATTCCCCATAACGCCCCCTTACTCCCCCCCATTCCGATTTTCGGTAAATTTGATCTCGGTTTCGTTCACAGTTCTCCCGAGGCAGTGGCACAAAATCAGCGTTGTTAGTGAGCTGTTACACTCATTAAGCTCCTTCACGGCTGCATACGTAATTTAGTGCAAAGGCAGGAATTAGTCCGCACACTTTAACTTTGCCTTCATAGTACTCATAACGTGCCCCTTATTTTTGGCAAATATGAAAGGGTAATGCCACTTTAGTTCACCGAGGATATCTCAGGAATAACTACGAACGTCATATGACCGCATGAAAATAGAAAAAAACTGGGGTATAGTGATTATTAGCGATGCTTCTAATTAAGCCATGGATGTGCAAATTTTGTCTCAAATTGGCACTTAGGATGGCCGCTCTTTCTGTGTATATAAACATGCTGCAACTTAGTTACAGTGGGACATTTTGAAGCATAAATCATATCGGCCATGCAAAATTTTTAACACTTTAATAGGATTCTTTTTAACAAAGATGACGTCTTGCCCACAACCGTATAACTTCGCACTGAGATTTGCCATAGCCTTCCACAGATGTTCGCGAAGTTTGATCTCCGGCATTAGTAGTTCTGCTAGTTCCGCAGGCTAAATTATGCGCCTCTCGGTGGACCCCTTCCTGGCGCTCGAGAGCACATGCATACGTAATTTATTGCCATGACGCCATTTAACCCTCTTACGTTCAACTTTTCCTGCACATCACCAATTACCTGGCCGTTACTGTCACCGACCTCAATATAGGTACCCCGTTTGTTTCACCAAGGGTACTAGGCGAACGTCCTATGCCGCACGAAAACATCAGAAGCACGAAGACGCCATAATTATTTTACCGCTAATAATTTAGCCATCAACATGAAAATTTCGGTAAACAGTGAAGTAAGACGCCCCAAATTTCGACTAGATGCACTTTTTCTTTTTTCTAACGTAGTGTTCTATTGGAACATAGGGAAATGGAGCTGAAAACGCTATCGTGGCACTGTCAAGAACTTCCTATAGGAATTTATTAACAGGCGGTAACTGATGCCCATGCGTCTAACTTGGCACAAAAATATGCGATAGTCTTTCCGCTAAGTTTCCTCAACTTGGGTTTGATGGCATTTGCAGTTACGCCATGGCCATTGTAAAAATTTTGCGCTGCTCGTAACGCTTAGTCAGAGAACTTGCATACCCAGAGAGTACCCAATGCAAGTACCCAGAGAACTTGCATACGTAGTTTATTGTAAAGACCGTCTTTAACCCATATACTTTGAACTGTGTCTACACATTACCAAATACCTGTCTCTTAATTTCGTCAAGAAAGAAAAATTTCGTCATGTCACGTATAAAAAAAAAGCTAAAAAAAGAAGGAGAGTTGAATAACGATTTCTAGTGCTTCTATTGTAGTGCTTCTATTTTTGCCATAAAGTACACTTGACATTCACCCTATTTTCGCTGAATTGGAAGTTGGTGTCTAGTGTCAATGAATTATGACCCTGGGGTAAGCATAGCAGATAACGGCAACGTGACATTCTGGAACGCTTTAATAAGTAACTTGCTATACAAAGGCTGTATATGACCTACACAATAAAACATTGATCGCTTGTCACTCACAACATGCTTCCTGCTTGCCGAAAGTTAAGCACCGTTACTCGCATTGTTAACGTAGGACACCGGGTTAAAGCAACAGCATGCCTTTGTCAACGCAGAAAATTTGAGTAAAGATGACAATCGAGTAATTATTTTCAAAGCACATAATTAACTGAAACTCTTTGAACTTTCGCCTTCCAGATAGTGAGCCCTATTTCCGGAACATATGAAGTCTCTGCTATTTTTATACCTCGCAGGCAAGCAGAGAAACCTTTGAAGCGTTTCATATAACGGCCTTCAAACCGTCCAAGAACGAGGGTTCAGTGCCTTTAATGAGCCCTTATACGGCACAAAAACTTCAACATTTGCCTGGATATTGCCGGTATTGTTCGGCGCATTTTCTCAAAATATATTTCGTTGGTTATGCCTTTTCTTGAAACAACCGGTAAAAACTGTCATCTTGTGTTTTCAAATGCTTCTGTAGTTTCGCCAACATATGCACTTTAAAATTTATAATAAAAATATAATAAAAATGTAGGAAAAGCATGCTCCTAATCGCATCACTACAGTCTATAACAGCTGACACAAGTGAAATACATTGCCGACTGCAAGTGAAAAAAAAATTCTGTAGAAACCCTGACTTCGCGTATAAAATATTTTTGTAATATATTTACAACTCCTTGCTACTTCTTTTTCGAGGGGTATGTAATTGGCAAACCTTGTCGAACTAAATTCATTTATTCGTCTTTCGCGCACATTGTAGTACGTAGGGAAGTCGAAGTTTATAGACGTCCTTGTGCATTTAGAGTGCTTGTACCGCTTATAACACAAAAAATACAATAAAACTCTAATACTGTAAAAAATACAATATAAACTGTAATGCGTGCGTCGTACGGAAATGTACCCGTACACAACCGAAAGTGAGAGTCGAATACGAAATCAACTTGGTTGTTGGGGTTTGCAACACAGAACAATGCATTGCGGCGTACTTTCGTGTAGCTCTATGTCCGCGTTGCACGCGGAGATCCGGGTGCCAGCAAGCAAAGTTCCTGTACGCAAGTCACGCTCTTTCATTAGCTCGCTCACTCCCAACCCAGCGAAAGCAGTGCGGACATGCTTGCGTGGTTTTCGAGGCCCATATAGGCGCTTACGGCGCATTGTGAATGCGAGCTTGAGCAGAGAGCTTCAGACTGGAGCATCCGGTACGCCTGATCGCAAAACGTTTGCAGAGCGTGGCAAACGTGGCTGCAAGGGGCGCAGTGCAACGGATTGCACAGTTAGGTTTGGTTTAGTTTATTGAGCTAACAGTACCACGTGAAATTCGCGCATATATATATATATATATATATATATATATATATAGAGAGAGAGAGAGAGAGAGAGAGAAAGTGGATGAAAATACGACAAGCCTCAGGTGGGATACGAACCCACTTCTTCGCACTATTTAATTCAATGAAGAACTGCAGATAATGTCCCCTACGAGGTCCTTTGTGTCATTGTTTGTTGGCTTCTTCGTAGATGACTAATAATAACTGGGTTCCTCGGCTTCCTTTGTTCTCGTTGAATTATATATATATATATATATATATATATATATATATATATATATATATCTGAACGAGAACAAAGGGAACCGAGGGGCCCAATGTTTATTAGTCATCTACTAAGAAAGCAACAATAGGGGACATTATCTGCAGCAGTTCTTCATTGAATTAAATAGTGCGAAGAAGTGGATTCGTATCTCACCTACGGCTGGTGGTTTTTTCATCCAATGAAATTTCCGTTTATTTATCATTCCTTCAATTCAATGAAGCACTGCGGATAATTTCCCCTATGCTGCCTGTCCTTGGTGTCATTGTTCGTTAGGTTCTTATGAGATGACTATACGTATGTATATAGGCCATGACCAACCGTAATCATCTATATATTAGGTCAGATGGAGGATGCATAGCAAGACTGACAGGGAAACTTGCTGTGCGATGTGTAAAGGAAGCGAATAACTGTAAGCAGCTAAAGCCGAATTTTAAGTTATTCCAACTTAGTGTCAAGGGTAAAATGTGTATTAGAGGTGAGAGAGATTGACTGAGTGAGTACTTACAAGGATGTAGTATGCTCGCCTCCACACGTATGTTGCCTCCGCGGGTGTCTATGGTTTCTCAAATTGCAGGTGCCGATTTGGGACAAGCTCTTCCAATTATTACTATGCTTTTGTGCTCTCTTTGTTTCGTGGCTGCAACAGACGGATTTCTTATCAATTCATTCTTGAACTTTTTCAGTAGTACGTGGACACAGCATTGAGCACGCATGAGTAAAAAAAAATGGAATGCATGTACTTAAACGAAGCAATCGAACATAAAAAAAATCACGGCAAATAACTATCGTAGTGTGAGACAGTTAATGTTACAATTTAGTTTTGTAACATTATAAAACAGCAGTACGGGGACACATTGCATTCATATTTATCACTACCAATTATTTCTACATTGAGAGATATTCTGTACCATTTACTTCGTGCCTCCTTACCTGTACGTATAATACGCGTATGTTTCTGCTCTTGGTTGTTTCTGCTCTTGATTCATTGTTTTATCACTAGCATTTGCGTAACACTATTATTTGTACCTGAAGAGGTACAAGTCGCGTAGAGCCGAGATTCTTTCATGAAATACCAGGACGAACCACAGCCGCCGATGAGTATTTCTACCTGCATCTCCTCCAGAGAACCCAGTGTCCCTTTCTTTCCTCCTCAGATGCAGACTAACGAGATAGGAGGTTGTTTCTTCCTAGAAAGTGCAACATTTCCATCACCACTGCTGGGGCCTTTTGCATGTACGCTAGACATATGTGCACCCGTGAGAAAAAGTATACGGACCAGAGGGTTGCCAAAAAAAATTGAATTTCTTCGTAATTAACATGCATAAACTGAAATTTACGAGTACATAGGAAATGTCGCAATTCCAAGTTTGGACTGCAGTCCTCAATTTCAAGTTCCATTCGCATGCAGTTGAAAAAATCCGCATTATCGCGCAATCCCTGGTCCGTATACTTTTGTTCACGAGTGTACGCGGTAATGTGAAGTGAAAGTCGATTGGATATGACTACAGTTTTTGATACGGTCGAGTTCACTTTATATTGGGCGTTAAAGGGAGAAAGACCAAGAGCAAGACGTTTATTAATTAGAAAAAAAAATATATATCTATATAAAACGCAATCCCTGGGGTGTTTCTGGCAAGGTTCCTAGATTAGGTTAATTACTTCTTTCATTATAAGTGGAGCTATATATGAAAGAGAGAGAGAGAGAGACAAAGAACAGACCGGGAGGTTAACCGTGGCCGTGTCTGGCTGGCTACCCAACACTTGTGGAAGAGGAAATAGGGAAGTATAGATAAAGGAAATCAAATAAAAAAATATTTGAGGCTGATCGCTAAATAATAGAGATCAATAAAGAAGAAAAGGCTGTCTCAAAGAGAGAAAGAATGAAAGGATAATGAACATCAACTAGACCAGTGCCTGATTTCCTACCCTACACATGGGATAGAAAAGAAACTTGGAAGCTGAGCAAAATATTACAGACTAATGCGTAAGTAAATATTGACTGGTGGCGCTCAAGAGAGAGAAAACATAGCATAGATCAACTAGACGGTTCTCTGGTTTTCTACCCTCCTTACATGCCTCTCTCTCTCTCTCTTTACCCTGCACGGGGAGTGAGTCAAAAGGGTGTAAAAAAAGTCACCGCATATCCACGAAGTGAATGATGATGAGTGGGCGAAGTACCCGGGAATCATTCGGGTAAACCACAGCTACGGACGAGAGAGAAAGAGAGCGCGCGTCGGGAACGAACGCCCTTCTGCACCGCAGCGCCCCTAGCTACGGACGAGAGAGAAAAACGCCGGAAGCGTTCTCCGAAAGCCGGAAGCGGAAACGGAAGTCGGCTTCCGGTTCCCGCTTCAAGAAGCCGGAGCTTGGCGTACATATACTATACATATACATATATATATATGTATATATGCGTATACATACATACATAGCGGTCTCCATGCCAACCAGAGCTACGGACTACGAGGGACAAGGCTCGGCCCTAAGGTGCTTCGCCCCTAAAAGGAAAAGAGGAAGAGAGTGTACACAGCTCGCACGCAAGAGGATGCACAGCCGGATTAGGGATGGTCACTCATGCGAGTGAACTTCAAATGTACTACAGAAACTCGCGAATAGGCTTTTGCATCAGCGGCGGGTGTGGCCCTGACACAATAATGCCCATTCCAGACACGAGCCCAGCCGGTTTAACGAAATCTCTAGAGAGGCACTCTCGACGTCGCATTGATGCCAGGCGCAGAACACTTACAAGATATTTCATAACTATTGCAGGCCGATAGACGGAGCGCCTCTAGATAGCTGAAGGCGCTCAGCCTCTCCCCATATCCTTTTCATCTTCTAGGAATCCGCGTTGGTTTCTCACGAAAAGATCCGCCGCTTCAAGTTAGCCTCAAGCCCATGAGGTCATCATCCGCTTTTTATTGGAAAAGAAAGAGCGCAGGTTACGTTGAGCGGAATTGTGAAAATAAAACTGTACTTTGGGGGCATTTCTAAAGAAGAAGTTATTCTTGTTTTTGTTGTTGTCTAAGGAGACGTGGTACCAGGGAATGCTGCCGGCAACTGCTTGTCAGATAAACCTTCTTATTGCTTCTTTGCTTTTTTTTTTCATTTCGATGTATCTGGACACATTGCATTGTATCCCTCTCCAGACCGCCAGGTGATTGAAGGTGGAATTCCGCGAAAGCACAGATTGAATTTTCAGGTTGTGGAATGTCGCTGTAGGGTCTGTGGACAATCATGGATGTTCAAATCCTTCGAATGTAACGTCTAATCGAGAAAAAAAAAAGAGAGAGATGAAGATGCTATTTAAGCAGCAGAAGCGAATGTACCTTGCGAAAACCACAAGAGTCAACTTCGGCGAATAGCCAAAGGTGTTCGCGGCCTTTCAATCTTTGCAGTGTTTGTTGTCATTGTTTGAAGTAAATAAAAACTAAGGCGTGGGGCTCTCCCAAATACTTATCACGGGGAAAGAATAAGAATCACCAGAAGCTCGCGCTGTTTGAAAACACAGAGCTCACAGTGGACACATCCACAAGAAGGTAAGAAGTGCGATGCCTTGTGGTCTTCACAAGTGAATTGAATTTTCTTTTTGCCTGTTGCCCATTGTCCCGGCGAAATTGGAATGCCTTTCTAAAAGTAGACACCTGGATGGACGACGTATCTAAAATTTGCAAGCAATGAAGCAGAAAGAAATGCAGTTGCAATAAAATGCCTCAAATTGAGAAACTACTAGAGATCCATAGGCCGATGATAAGGGAGGGAAAGCTGTTTGTAGGAGAAAAGAAAAAGGCCACATATCTGAAGGTTAAACGGCTGTTCGACCGGGTGTTTTAAGCTCCTGATACCTGAAGACAGCTCTGGGACACCATCGACTTTGAGGTCAGTTTCTATTACTGAGTGGTACGCTACGAACGTAGAAAACATTCAAGCACTTTAGGGGCCCGGGCTGTTGGCTTCTAATGTGATGTCATGACGTCGTGGTCAGGCGCAAAAACAAGATCTGCCGAGAACTCGCGTCTTGTTTCCTTGGTATATACCAAAATTGACATGGAACGGTACGAATGTATGACTAACATGACCGATAGATTATGACATGAAAAAAGCCGGTAGATCCCACGCCCTGTGGGAATCGCTGTTATGCGAAGCAGAGGGCAGATAGCCTACCAAGTTAACGAAACGACCATGAGAGCATGAAGATGTAGGCGGCTCTTTCATGACCTACATGACACGCATGTCATGACATTCATGTCATGAGTCCTCAGGGGTCCCTTTAGCTACACCTAAGAGACCTTAAGGCGAAGGCCTTAGTCATGCTCATGACTATGACTTCTACCATCAACCTTTAGTGTTTCCTTCACTTAGTACCCACGTCCGAACCCATTTCAGTGGTTTTTGAGTGTTAATCTTTTTCGCTGAGTCATTGTCATTTATGCTGAGTCATGCTCATGACTATTACTTCTACCAGCATCCTGTAGTGTTTTCTTCACTTAGTACCCACGTCCGAACCCATTTGACTGGTTTTTGAGTGTTCAACTTTTTCGCTGGGTCATGACCTACATGACACGCATGTCATGATATTCATGTCTTGACATATCATTTATGTTCGTAATATACTCTTGTCATATTGTGTCAATTTTGGTACATACCAAGTTAACGAAACGACAATGAGAGCGCGAAGTCGTAGGCGGCTAGATACATACGGTCAAAGTAGCAAATGTTCGCCAAGAAATGCTTCGCATTTGATAACATGACATGCTCGTCAGATACGTCAGGACTAACGATAATACAATCACGTGGGGCGCATACCCGCATTGGATATGCGGGTATGAGCCAGGGATATGCGGGAACTCGTGAAAATCGTTTCCGAAACGCCTGTCTGGTACCAGCGCAGCGCCAGAGAGGGCGCCACCACCCCACAAGCGCTCGATTCCCCCTAACTTGTTCAAGAATAGCACAAGAATAACATAAGGGAAACACCGGCGCATCACTGCTTCGCACTTCCCCAGGTTCCACGTTAGCTCTGCATTAGCTCTGGATTTGAACTGCACAAGCGCAGAATTTGAATCCAGCGCTTAATGTAGCTCCAATCCTGCGCTTGTGTAGTTCAAACCAACGGTGAGTTAGCATAAGACAAACAACGGCGCATCACTGCTTCGCACTTCCCCAGGTTTCACCTTAGTGGAGCTGCATTAGCCCTGTTTCAATGTGTGCTTTCCGTATGATTATATTTCCATGAACTTGAGTGAAAGTTTTATGCAGACCGTTGCGCTCATTATGATGCCGTGGCAGTTACGTCGCTCACTAGCAGCAGTGGTTCGGAAGTATCAATGCAATATTTTTTCCCTTTTTTTTATATCCCCAGCGCCCATGCGCCCTGAAAAACTGTCGTCTGATGTTTACTTTCGTAATAACCATTTTTCACTCTCTAAATAGAGAGGTGAAGGAGTGTCTGCCTTACAAACCCTTTATACCGAGTTTGTGCCCTGCCCAATTCACATTAATCAAGGGAGATCAATCGGGGTGATGAGTGGCACTTGTAGCGTTAAACTCATCATCTACCGTGCCAGTGACGAAAGTGTAGCATGGTGTGATGTGCTGCCATGTTGAGGATGCATCCTTGACTTTCACGGCATCTCGCGGTACATTTAAAACGCAGTTCACGGATGCATTTCATACGTCTGTGATGCTACAGCGGTCGAGGTCAAACTACTGTCAAGTTCTTCGTAAGCTGGCTAGAACGAACACAATTAAAACTGAATTAAGTAGCTCCGCATACATCTGACTTTATATCCAGGAAGAATATTTTAAGGGGGTTGTTTCCGAGGGTATTTGGAAACGATTGAAGGCGGCGTTGTTATGGGAAAAGTTGAAGCATGATGTTTGAACATGATCTTGATCCCGACGTCTATTTGATCTGAGGGCGACGTTTTAGAAAATATATTTCGAAGTGAAATTCTAGAATAAAATATTAAAGAAAGCTTCGAGCGCTACGAAATCCGCGATATTTTCCTTATTTCGTAAGGGTCGTTCTGTCATGCCACGTCATTGTAATCGGGCCCACTATTGCAGGCCCGATGACATCGACGTGACAACGAAAATTGCATGGCGACAAAAGAACACGAAATATGAAGTCCTGGTCTCACACTAGTGTAGTTTTCTATAACGGCCACTTAGTTCTGATTAATAGTTATGGTAAATCAGTTGTGCGTCAATTCGCAAGGTGGAGAAATTTTTATGAAAGGAAATAATTGTCAATAAGCTACTGCCACGTGAATGAGAATTATTTCGTAATTTTTTCATTCATTTTTGGGGTTCAACTTAGCAAATTGACGCATGGGCTATAAAAAACGTAGTACTAGGCAGTTCCGGAATATATTGACCATCCGGAAAGCTCTGAACCGCACTAACTTTTTTTCATCTCACTCCTGGCATATGCTTTTGAAATACGAGCTCGTTAAGCTGGATGAACTCTATAACCCATCTATATTGTTCCCTCTTTTCCTACAGGCCTTAGGGTATCTCCTTGAATAAACTCTTATTGAATCAGTCAACGTATTCAGAAAACATTGTGTCGAAAGCACCAGCCACCTCGCGCTAAGTGAGTCTAACTTCTCTTTTGATTTGATTTAATTTTATTCATTAGGTTTTTCTTGATACGTAACGGTTGGTATGTCAGGTCGTTGTAGTCGGGGATTTCTTCTGATAGTTTGTCTTGAACGTTGTCTTGATTGAAACAAAGTTTATTCCAGTGGGCTCCATGATTGACTAATACAAACATTTTAGCGTAATTTCTACACTTTCTAAAAAGCCAGAGCTGTAGCCGCATTCTTAGCGAGGACAAGGAAAAGAACGGAGAGAATGAAAAAAAGGAAAGCGAGCAAGAAACGCTGTACACTACATGCGACAAAAAAGGAACAAAGACTGTGAGCAAAATACTTAGCAAAAATAAAATTGAATGCGGTAACGCTTTGAATCGCAGGCGCGCTGAATCCCATATTGCGACCTGAGGTTCACGCATAATGAAGATTAAAATGTTATCATGGGGCGTCCACGCAGAGAACTCCTTCGCAGGACTTAGCGTGTTGCGGTATCTCTCCTACTTTGCTTGAGCTCGTCCGCGCCAGCTCCTCAAGGCTCTTGCGCCTGGAGAGAACGTAAATCTTGCGAAACATCACGTGGTATATTGTTCACTCTGACAATGCTACAAGGGCGCGGCGGCGGTGAGAGCATCGTCAGCTTGGCTATGGTCTATAGACTTGCCTTTGAAACGGCACGTGGCGACCTTCTCGGTCTTTATGACGTGTCGTGTGACAACGATTCAAAAGAAGGTGCTTGGCGTTTTCCGCGTCACCGCGAGGTACAGGACTGGAAGTGAGTCGGGAAGAATTATAAAGGGGGCTGCCACGATACTTTCCACGAAAAGAGCCGTTGCGATAACTCATTCGCTACGGCATTTCGCTCCTGGGCGCGAGGTCACGGGTTCGTTTGCTGGTCCCAGCGGCCGCATTCCGATCGGGATGAAAGCAAAAGAAAAAAAAAGAAGAAAAGAAAGTTCGTGCAACGTGACTTGCTTGCATGTTAGAGAACCGCAGGTGGCCAACCATAATTTGGAGGCTTACACTAAGGCATTCCTTAAAGCCGACTGTTTAGTTTCGCTGCCGTCAATTGAACCGAGCAATTTAATTTAGTACGCTAATAAGTAAAAACGATGGTTTAGTTCTAATCATTAATTCATTCCGCGAGCTCTTTGACCACTGAGGTTTATTTTTAATGGATTTTGTTTTACAGCACTATACCTGTTTCTATTCTTGTCGCATTTGATTGTCACAGGCTTATATACACCTAGTTTGTAGGTCCTTTGAATTCAGCAATGCAAAATAAAAATTTGGTGGCCAAATAAAAAGCCAGTGCAAGAGGAGATAGTTTCAACCGGATGCAAACACAACGCGCACCTTTCTTGCCTCCGAAGCAGCGCTTTGCTTCACGCGTGTCTAGAACTGATCGCCTAAACCGTCAAGATGGCGAGTGGGGCTTGCTGGTTGATGTTCATCATGGACGGATGGTAAAGCGTACTAGCAAGCACACAAAAAGAACGGGAAAAAAAGCACGGAAGTGCTGTCCTGTCGGCTTTTTCTGTTCCTTATTTGTTTGTGTGTTGGTGCGCTTCAGACCCCTGCATCTGTCAATTATGGTCGTGTCAAAGTGCTGTAATTGAATATTTATGGCACTCTCGAGAAATTGAGGCTTCATTCCATGATTATGGAACACACAGCTACTTAAAAAGCAAAAGTAAAAAAAAGAAAATGCGAGACAAAACATTTGTGTAAGTATTTATTTAAAGAAGTTCCAAAACCGTAGTGCAGGTGGTTCTATAGTTTGGAGGCAGAGGTTGCGAGTGCTATAAATGCTGTAACAAATATCTTTTTTGTAGTAATATTGCATTTACGTAATAACATTAAGCAAGTCGTCGCGCGCATTTTATTTTTATTTTTCTGCTGCATGATTAATTGAGCTGCCAATAATCACAGAAACTGCTGAAAACGTGCCGTTTTCTTTTTATATTGACTGTGTCGGCACGTTCGCGAGAAGTTCTTTATTGCCGGAACGTTTTTCGTATCACTTGATGTTATGATATTTTAATAAGAACAATGTTCCGTGCCATCCGAATAAATCAAAACGTAGTTCTTGTGAGCCATGCAGTTATGGGGCAATCTCCCTGATCGAAACTTCTTATAACCCTGGGCGGCCCCCCACTTACAAGTTATAAACAGCACATGCCGGGAAATCGATTCCCCCAGAGACTCCTGTCTGCTCTCTGATAGGAAATTTTTCTTAGAGGCGTTATTTCTCGGTACGAAAAGGGCACACCTTCTATCTCCTGAGCATTTTGCTTCAAACCATTTTCGCGGAAACCTGAGTCTCTGGCTAGTTTATGGTCGAATGGATAAAGCATCGAGATGATGTGCTGAGGATTCGAAACCAAATGACGGACTAACTTTGCTCACTAGGTATGTTGCAATGTGTGCATATATGCCTCTCTTCAAAGAACCTCTTTGACGCCGACATGGGTAACTGGGGATGCGGGACTGAATATGTATACAGCTCTTCATATATTCTCTTTGACGCCGCCTTGGAGCACTGCGTATGTGCGGTAGCTCATCGGAGCTCATCTGTCTTGCGAAAACTATGATTGAATCACCATAGTACAGTGAAACCACGTGTATACACAGTGAAAGAAATGTGACTACTCCCTATCATCGATGTAACCCACTGTTATTTGTTCTTCATTTCTGAAAGCGTTCTTTGCCACCGGTCTGCCAATATGTAAAGAGGGGCCAGGGACCACTCAAGCTGCCAATAAGCAGCTTTTACCTTGGCCCTCTCCATTTGCTTCTAAGTGGGCCAAAATGAAATGAAATGAAATGTGCTTCTCGGCATTCGCCGCGTTTCAATGAACCTCTTTGATACAAGCATGGGTATCTTCGTAAGTGCCAGTAGGTATTTGCGCAGGCCGCTCTTCAAAGAACGTCTTTGACGCCAACTTCGTTGAATAGGCAATATACACTGGGAATGGTGGCACTAAATAATGACAAAAAAAAAAGATCCGCTTATAATGTCTGCGATGGTCGGCCAAATTTACTTGACGCCACGCCCGGACTTTGAGGCGATGCCGATAGACGGCGCAGTGCGTGTGGTGAGAAGCAGCGTGCAGTGGCAGCCCTACAGCGGGAGAAGAGCCCCGCCGCATTTTTACCAACGGAGTGTACCATTACAGAAGCTTTGAAATGCTCCCGTGCTGGGTAGAATCGAACGTACTTCACACGGTTCCCTGCGCCACAAATACACAGGGTATGTACCACATTTCAATGAACGTTAAAAGCTCGGAAGCTTGGGCGAGTTTGTAAGATTTGATAAAAAAAAAACAGTTACAGAGGCGCTTAAGTCTCCTTATGTGCACTGAATGCGAAAGCATTCTGGGCGTGTCGACTATGTCAACGTCCGTACTTTCTCGACGTCCATGTCACTTGATATTGTCACATGACAGTCGTCACTTTGTCATGTGACCTTGCAACTTAAGGTTCTTACTTAGTAGGTCACGTGACTATGTCGCATGACGTGATCACTTGGTCATGGGCTCGAATCGGGCAATGTCAATTTTGAGGGTGGGCCACCCAAATGTTTAGTGTGGACCAAGTCAATTGTGTTAGTGGGCCAGGTTTGTTTTGAACGTGGGTCATATCAATTTTCAATTTGGAAAAGTAAATTTTGGGCGTGTGCCAGGTCGGTTTTAATTGACATTGAAGTAAAAGAGAAAGTAAAATTCTTGTGAACATAGGGAGCCGAATTTGAATTTAGCCTTGAATGTTTTTATGAAAATCACCGAGAAATTGGCAAGCATAAAAAAAAGAGAAGCACGAAGTTAACAATCCGTATCTCCGCACCAAAAACAGATATTGCAGTTCAGTAAATTGCATCCATTCGAGTATCTAAAGCAGACAAAATTTCTCCAGTATTTTATAGCTTACGTGGATTTGTTACGATGTTTACAGGGGTGTTGCGAAAATTTCGGAGTGAATAATAAACCAATTTTGTCCGCTTTTAATGTATTACTAGGTGAAGTTTACAGAATTGTGATATCAGCTTTCGTTGCTGAGTTTCAAAGATGGAAACTTGACTGTGCCGCTTTCTCAAGCTTTGTTTCTTTAAAAACGTATTAAAGATCCCAGCCGACCACCACGACTGGGATTATCATTTACCGTATGTGACGTTCGCGCATAATTCATCACGTCACGACACCGCTAGCTATTCACCATTCGATCTCCTATATGGCCGAAAACCCGCGCTACCCTTGGACACTTTGCTGCCCTCGCCCGCACGCTCAGCCACTGAATACGCCCGCGACGCGATCGCACACGCATACCACGCGCGCCAGCCCGCCCGCAAGCGTCTCGAGGCCTCACAGGGACATCAGAGACGCCTCTATGATTGCCACCGTCGTGACGTGCACTTTTCTGCGGGTTATCTGGTGCTTCTCTGGTCACACATCCGTCGTGTGGGCCTTTCCGAAAAGCTGCTGTCGCGCTACACTGGTCCACACCCTGTGGTTTGACAAGTGACCGATGTCCCGTATGAAATCATCCCCGCCAACCTCCCAGCGTCATCGTCAGCTGCAAGTGACACCGTTCAAGTGGCGAGACTTAAGCCATACCACACACCTTTCACCGCGGATGTGTAGCTTAAGAACCGGGGCGGTTCTTCTACTGCCGGGGGTGATGATACGGAACAGCCGCCCCAGTGTGGCTGCATTGAGCAGAAGGAAGATTGTGAATTGCAAATAGCCTTGGGCATCAGATACTCTTAACAATATGATATCTAGCTGCCTTTTTTACACAATGTTACCAAACATTTTTTCTTTGGTCGGCTTTCTTCTCCCACGTGTTCGAAAAGGAGTTGGATACAGTCAAGAAAATGGATGAAGATTCGGAGATTCATTTATTATGAAACATCCGCTTCTCTACCGAAAAGCGAAACCAACATTGACCAAGGCGTTTCGGCAGGCGTAGACAAGAACATTTGGCATCGCGCTTGTAAGGAGCTTGCAAGAATGCACACTGTAAGCTTTCTGAAGAGAAACAAGATAAAGTTGCAGAATTACTGCAGTTTGCGAACGAAACTTTTCAGGGAAGCTCGCAAAATACGTGCGCCAACTTGCCTCTCGTCAGAAGTGGCGTTTTTGCAATTCTATTTTATGCTTATCTGAGAAATTGATCAAATGTGACAAAAAAAACAACAAAAAAAACATCCGAAGTTTGCAGAATAACGAGGGAAACGTGCTAGCGGAAAGATCAAGAACTTGCCCGCAGATAAAATATTTATATCTACTAGTGCCACTTCCTGTTTTTCGCCACTGAAACATCGAAGGACGTGCCGAAGTTACAGAAAGCGTCGGTACTTGAGGAGAGTGAATTGAACAACAAAAAGCAGTCCAAAGGCGCAGAGTTTTCCCAGTGAGTTCCAGGTGCTTTTACCGTTATGATGTGGTGTTGCCGACACTTCCGGGTCATCATTATATTGAAGGTCTCTATTGGTTTTGCCCGGACGCGTTCTTCTTTTGGAACTTCCAGTGTCAGTGTTAATAGAAGGCTTTAGCACAGAAGCTTATAGCTCAATAAATTAAAGTTGCGCAGTATCCACTTCCCCCAAGTTTTCCGAGGTTTTATTCATTTATAAGAAAATGTTACCCTATACCGAGTGGAGAAAGCAAATTTTTTATTTGGGCTGCCATGCCTATATCTTTCTTTTTTCAGCATTTGCTGATAATTGGAAAATTGGGAAAACCAATCAACAAGTTCACAAATATATATAAATGTTCCATTTCGGCCATTATTATTTTTTTCAAAATTTGCGGCATATTGGAAAAAAAGAACTAAGGATCAAGTTCCCAACTGTGCAACTATGCAATAAAAAATAACTATCACAATTCTGTAAGCAGCACAAATTGAGAAATCTGACGCTAACAAAATTAAAGTATTATAAACCTTTCTAATTATACCGAAATCTTGTGACACCTTGTGAGTAGTACTTTTGTAAAACGCTGGTAAACATTTTGCGTAAGCCGTAAATATATATGTCATATTTACCCGCTACAGATGTTCCGACAAATGTAGCTTGCTGACCTACCATATCTGCTTTTTTTTATGCATACTTACGGCTTTCAGAACTTAGCGTTTAAAATTTTCGCACTTTCAGATATTCATCAACAAAAAATTCACTAGACCTTATATCAAAATTTTGTGCTCCAGAGTCGCAATTCACAATTTGCTTTTGAATGCAATAATTTCTATTCATATTGGTTGACTGGCTGTGTACTTAGAGTATATATGTACGTTTCACATCATGTATTTGAGTAGCAAAATTTGAGCTTGCCCCTGGGTAAACATTTCTTTCAGGAAATACTGTAGTGCACAAAAAGGCATAATATTTTGCATTTGCATCCTGTGAGCGAAAGTGTTCAGAATGTTGGTGATGCGTTATGTCACACCACTGGTCTAGGGCATTGACCTCTTTAACAAGCGCTACCATCGTGCTTCATTGACAACGCACAGCCTACCCGCCGTGTACGTAATTTGCATATTGAAAGAATGCCTCAAAGAAACAGTAATATCAACCAGAGTGAAAATGCGTGCAGCCTGGTGGGAGCAGTTTTATTGAAAAGTTATCACGTTAGTGTAACAAGATGCTAACACATGTGTAATGTATAACACAAGATCAAGCGACGAGCAAAAGAATAAAATAAATAACGCCCACACATCCACACACGTAAGACCTAGGAAAGGGGCAGCAGTTAACACCACGAAATGTTTGACTTGGAAATTGGAACTTGATGACGTCGTCGGTAAAGAAAATGTTATCCACCTCTTTACCCTTTATCTGTACCACAGAAATGAATCAAAGTTTGCTTTTTGACGGTGCCATGAAGCTCCAATTTCGACTGTGTTCATTTCGATGTTTTGTGCGAGTGGGTGCGTTTCCTTTTATTTTATTTTTTACTTACCTATTAACCTACTGAAAAGTGCCTGAAATTAGCCAAAGAATGCTTCGCATTAAAGATATGCAGGAAAGCGCAGGTCATAGGCCCGTATTCACAAACGGAAGGTAAGTGGGCGTCAATAAGTTTGGGAAAAGTACAAGGGTTAGGAAAGTTTTAGGAGAGCACTTCAAAAACGACACTTAAGTATCCCTTTCGAAAGTAACACTTTTCGGGTCAAGTATGTCATCTGGTGTCGAGGGTGCGTAAATAATTTACGTGTACGATTGGTTCAATCGTAATTTTTTTTTTGCAGCAGATTACTGCGAATATAAAAGTTGTAGTGCTTGCACGCGCATTCTGCTGAGTAAAATACAAAGAACTATTGTGTTTTAGCGCTTTACTCAAACTCGTCTGGCCACAAGTTCACATTGGTTCTCGCAGCCAATGCGGTTGGTGTCGCCGTCCCGACATTTTTGTTTTTGTTTTGTTGAAAACGTGCGGTGTTTGTGCGTAGAGAGTATGTGTGTGTTGTGTGTTTTCCACCCGCGCGGACGATGAAAAAAAAAAAAGAAAACAAACTTTTCCGAAAAAGAACGCTCCGTGCCCCTGGAGCTCGATCGTTTCACGCATTAATTAAATTAATGAAATAATTAAACATTGATTGATTGATTAATGTGGTTTATTGGCGCAAGGGCCAGGTGTTGCCAACGAGCGCCAAGGCAAATGAATAATTAATTAATTAATTAATTAATTAAACATTAACGAGGTCCCCGGTGACAACCTGAAAGGTTCCGGCGCCGTAGAATCGCAGCGCGATCAGAATATGGAGCAGCGGCGGCATGGGGTGACCGCGTTCGTTGTCTTTTCGGGCTAGTGGCAGCATTTCCAACAGTCGTAGCACCGCTTGCTTGGAAAAGTGGCACCGCCACGAGATTTCCGCGTCATTCTATACTTCCATGGGATTCTATCGATCCCTAAGCCGTGGCCGTATGGCGGCGCGTATTGATATGCCTCATCATCCGTAATGTCGTGCACACGTCCGGCGAATCGGCAAAGTCGGTCAGGCTGCCGTGGCAGTCGGCCATCTTGCTTGGTAGGCCAGAGTAGCGAAAGTTGCACTTAAGGTTGCCAATGGCTGTACTTTAATTATTTTCCGGCACTCGAGTGTCGATTAAAGTTTACCTTAAGTACAAGATTTGTCTATGAAACGCGTTAAGCATCGACCAGGTATTTTAAGTCGTAAGTTAAGGGTAAGTTAAGTCGTAAGTTAAGGGTGTCCTTTCACCTAGTTCCTCCCATTATCATCCCCATTGTGACCCTCTTTCTTCCCCTCCTCCCCTTCCCTTACGTAGAGTAGCAGGCCAGATGCTCCATATTCCGGCCGACCTCTCTACTTTTTCACATCAATAAACTACTTCTTCTTAAGGGTAAGTTCCGTTTGTGAATACGGGCCATAGAAGCACAAAACTATTTTGTAATAATTGGGCTATATTCTGGGATTCGAAGGCAGCCCTACAGTCACTTTTATCAGCTCTGCGCCGCAGCCCACATGAACAATTGGTAGCAGAGATACGATTACGCTACCATCAAGCGGTGGTCAGAGGCCACGACATTGTATTTCAGTGGCTACCAGGGCACTGCAACATCACTGGCAATGAATGTGCCGACAAAGCTGCCCGTGAAGCACATGCCCAATATGAAAGAATACCAATACCTTTGTCAAGAACGGATGCAGCGCGGCACCTCAGCAGTCTTGCCCATTCTATAACTCTAAGAAAATGGAATACACCAGAGTTTACTAACCGGCGCTTATATGCCATGGACCCACAGATGCAATTGCAACTTTTACCCGGTTTTAAACGACATGATGAAACCTTACTGTGCCGCCTGCGATTAGGAGTTTCTTTTACAAATTCCTATTCGTTCCTAATTGGAATGGCGGACAGTGCCCACTGCAGCACATGTGGTATTGAGGAAACCACCAGACATATCTTATGTGACTGTCCTAGATACGAGGAAGAGAGGATTGCCCTTCGGACTGCTTTGGGGCACTTAGACGACAGGCCTTTTACGGAGGAGAAGATCTTGGGCCCGTGGCCTCGTGCGTCTTCTATGTACAGGGCTACAAAGGCGCTGCTGCGTTTTTTGAAGTGCACAAGCCTGTATGACCGCCTGTGATGAAAATCAGCTATGAACGCTTGACTGTACATGTGCAAGGTGTGAACTGTGAACTTCTCTCTTCCTTCTCCTCTTTCAATCCTTTCTCCCCCTTCCCCAGTGCAGGGTAGCCTACCGGGCTCAGCCTGGTTAACCTCCCTGCCTTTCCCCTATGACTTCTCTCTCTCTCTTTGTAATAAAATTAGCCTAGCTTGCACAATTGGCACAAGGCTAAAGAAACAGCGGAGCTGATCGGCACCAAGCACTATCAAGTCATGGCCAGCATTTTCCGGAATATATTGATTATTGATCGATTACAGATTACCTATTAATTGGCTATCGATTGGCTATCGCAAGGTGTTGGCCACGTATTTGGGCTAGTCTAAGCACTACCAAGACATCCCCAGCATTTCCAGAATTTATTAATTATTGATCAACCATCAATTTGCTATTGATTGGCTATCGATTGGCTATCGATGAATAACTAAGCTTAAGTAGTCCCAACCATGCTTAGCTAGACTTAGCCGGGCTCAGCTTCGCTAGTTCACATGGGTATGTGTCATTGCGTTTTGGCCCTTTCTGCACTACCGCCAGGATCGGCCCACATTTTCTGTTCACGGTTGACACATTACGCCCGGCTTAAACAGCTCCGCTGTTAAAACTTCGCTGCCGCAGAGTTGTGCTTATTAGGAGAGAAAAGCCGTGGTACAAGTGTTGACTGCACGAAACTAGCGTTTTGTTCATTTTAGAAAAGTGCGTCTCATCGAGGAGTTATTACCGTTGGTGTTTTATCTCGAAGCTCCAATTTTCCGAGTCATTCAGATAACGTTAGCATAAGGAAGTGCACCCACAGGCTTAACTAAATGGTTGCTCCTGTCCCTGTCATTCTCTCTTTAGAGCGTCAGAATGCTCCCACTTTGAAGACACGAATTTTGTTTTGCCTTTCAGGGACGCTGACAGCTTCTCTTGAAGTGATCTATGAAGCAAAATGTGTAGTATATCACGGTGGAACAGGCTTGCCCTTTCCCGAATTTTGGAGATTCAAGAAAAGTGAAGCCTAGAAAGTGAATGTAACTTGTCTATAATGGCATCCCACGGTCAAACATGCAGCGTAACATACTTTGCACCAGTTCGCTGGTAAGCAAGTAAGCAATTGCTTGCTTCCAGCCCTATACTGCTATTGCTTACATGGCATATGGCATTGTGTTTCAGAGCATCATTAATTCCAAACTCAACACATTTCCTATGCAATCCAAGTATTCTTAATTGTTCTTTCTCATCTTTCTCCGTTTCAAGTAATCATAATTGCAGTACCTTTGCCGTCACACGCATCTATATCACGTTAGTATTTAATGTCTTGCTGCCTAAACTCCTTTGTACCTTCTCGCTTATATATGAGCGCCTGCATATGCCTTAGTATGTATTATGCTGCTCATTGGTATCGTAGATTAATTGCAGAATGTATTCACCGGTGCTCTTTTTTGTACGTGCCTGTCGTATCTAGCAACTGCCAGATGTATGGATGGTGGGAACTGAGTCGCTGTTTATTTCCAACTTTGTCCACCACACTGCGCTGATGGAAATGAATTATTCCATCGCACTGTACTCGTGGTAGGCAGCGCGTTCATAGCAAGCGCGTGAAATAAGTCGGACGTACTCGTCACCGTGCACGCCTTTGTGTTTGCAAACAATAACGCGCGCCGTCTTGCAAGTGACAGGGTAATGTTACACTCGCTAGAACGAAGCTGCTACGCACGTAGCCCTCGGGCTGCTCTCCAGAGCTACGAGGTGTTTTCGCAAAATCGCCAACACGCAGAACGATGAACCCGGTGACAGTAAGGATGTTGATGCGAAGAGCACGCTCTTCCATTATCTACTTACCGGAGCGTAGTCGGGGATAAGAACCCATCCGGGGGCAGCGTCGCGTGGTTAGGCATATGTCCAGCGACAACATTCGCCTTTGGAACACATGGTTCTGTGTTTTGTGTTACGTGTATGCTCGCAAAGACGTGCATGTTGGACCAGAGGATTTGGTATTTGGAGAACAATACCTTAGGCAGGTCTAGTCCATTTGTTTGTTCTTGCGACATGTCCTCGCTGGGCGTTTCCTTTTGCAGACTCGTCGCATGATACAGCAGCGATATGTAGCAATTATTGAGAGAGCTGGATCTGACCTGGTTCAAGACGAAACGGTATGGACGTCAATTATGTATAACACTAATGCATCTACATTTGCTTTTTTCCGTAATTTATATTCAATATATGTGGGAGGCATCTCGTCGATGGCGCTTTAATAGAGGCAGGTTTCTGTGGACATTTATAAGATAGTGTGAAATTTGCAGAAGAAATGTGTTAGTAGGTTCGAGTGAAACAAGACCACCTGTCCCTGTCTCCGGGCAAACTCAATATTCAAAAAGTTTTCTAGTATTACTTATAGTGGCAGTTGCGACAAAGACGCTTCTATCTACTTCACTTTTCTGACGTTACGAGCCCTTTGTTTTGCGTTTTTTTGTGCTTAAATTTTTTGTGATTAAAATATGGTCGCCATGACGTATTTCCTTCTCGGGAAATCACTTCTGACAAAGACACTTAGCAAAAGCATAGCCTAGGAGATCTGTCTTTGTAATTGAGAGGTAACCATCAGTAGGGCGTAGATTTGGAGATATTCTCTTGGGAAAAAATAGATTTTTATGGATTGAAATACTTTAATAAATTAATAGGCAAGACAACTGAGCAGAAAGGGTGAGTCCCTATAGTCCGGGACTCCCGTGGCCGTTGCAGTACGCTCAGCCTTGTCTAAGAGAGACCCTTCTGGGTCTCAAAGTCAGCTCGAGGGAGGACCGCCTCCCAAGGCTCCCTGAGTGAAGTCAAGTATCAGGACCAAGTTTTTGAAATATTTCGAAGACCTTCACAAGCACTTACCAAGCCGTAGTACGTGAACAAACGCTAACATGCCCATGCTTGTAATTTGTGCTAGTGCATGTGATGATTCTTCTTTTTATTTCCATTTTGCTTGTTCATATTTATTTTTCTCTGCCGGGAAATGTATTTTAGACTTTGTGGTAACCAGCTCTAAAAAGGCGTACTATGTCAGCTTGTTCCATTTACTGAAATAATACCACCAGGGAAGCACATGCTTGCGTTAACCTTGTAGTCTAGTAAAGTTTTCTGGCTTTCTTATCTATGAATTTGCTCTGTTAGTGTTTGCAATTTATCTAGAGTTATGACAGTGTTTTCAATTCCATTATCGTTTTGTCCTACCATTTTTTCCTACCTATGATTATGAAATAGCTGACCGTAACCTGTTTCCATACTTCCCGTTTTTCACATTTATCAAAGAAGTCACATAACTTTAAACTTTATGAACAGGTTTATTTCTGCTTTCCACTTGGTTAGTTGTTATTGATGACTCACTATCAACCACGAAACTCTACCGTCGGTGTCGTTGTTTTAGTTGTTGTGCTCGTCGTCGTACTTACTTTCATCTCATGGCTCATACCCACTAGGTGAGATTGGCCAAGACTCGAGTGGATAAGCCAAGATGATAATATACAAATACATAAAACGAAGCCTTCAAAAATTCATGGGCTGTCCGATTCTTGCGTTCATATTTGGAAGGTGCAAAGTTCAAGCTCTGCACAGATTACGCAGCACTTACGCATCTATTAAAGACGACCAAAATGAAAGGATCGAAAGATAGGTCGGTGGGTGCATGGATGAGCTTCAGAAATTTGACTTAGCAGTAACGCATCACCTGGAAGCCTATATGAAAGACGCGGGTGCCATGTCAAGATTATTTTATTTTCATTTTATTTAGAAATACCTCACAGGCCTACGAAGAGGCAAGTGCTTTAAGGACGTGGGAAGGGACCGAGGGCTTGCAGTGTGCTGAACATGGAAGATCTGCCGTTCCTGCTACTTTAGTCCCAGAGATATTAGAATTGTATCACGAGAGCGCCGACTCAAGCGGCCATGATGGCTTTTGGCGAACCTATATGAAACTGCCAAAACGGGTCATATAGCCTCGCATGAAACGAGAAACAAAGAATTATGCATTTTCCTGTCACAATTGTCCGATTTACTAGTTCAAAGTCAAGCAACCAACGCAAAAGATGACTATACCACACTATTCTAATACCCTTGTCACACGGGCAGGCTTAACCGCAGTTATAACCAACGACAGTAACCTGACGCGACCACAGTTACCGTAAGCTGGACTGCGGCGCTGCTACACGCTGCGTATCTTACGTTGTTTCCAGCTTGCCGCCGCGGAAACAATTATAATTAGGCCTCCGCCGAATGCGGAGGCCTAATTATACGGTTCCCCGCCAGTGCTTACACGTCACACATATTGCCGACAGAATTCATCGTTTCGTTAACAGTAAAGAATAATAACACTCACCGGCATTGTTTGTTCAAATTCTCAAACTTCTGACGAACTTGCTCGACATTATATGGACTCTCCCCCACCGGCAGGCCAGAGTTGAGTCTCCACCATGACGCTATATATGCGCGAGTTGCGTGTGTTTAAACGCAGATCGGGTCAGTTTGTCCTCCCAAATGCGTATCAAGGCCTCCGTAGCCGCGACTGCCACTTGACATGCTTTGGGGAGGATGTTTCGCTGCAAGCCGAGCTGCAGGCGGCGGAGCTTTGGGGCCACCATTTTGTCAGTTACGGCTTTCGGATTTCCGATTTGCCAGTTACGGAGTTACGCATTTCCTTTGTAGCTTAGGGATGCTTTTCTAGGTGGATTCTTATCTTCGACTTTTATAAACCCACTTTCACACTGCGAATTCACGCGTCGGTAATTTGCTGTGCATTATCCCCGCTTTTTTTTTTCTTATACACGTTACGGCGTCGACTGTTGTATGGAAGAGGGCAGTATGGTATGCACGATTCAACCACTTACATACCTACCTGATCGAGCTGAGACGATCTCCTATACTTGCGAAGTATTGTTGTATTTCCAAGTTTGAACACGCTGCTGTCAGCCCTCGGCCAAATACCGTAGCTTAGTGGTGATGGCTAAAGTCCCTATATAAGAAAAGTACCGCCATCTACTCTTTCCTCCGTCGTCTCCTTTCCTAAAGTGCGTGCTTTTTTCTTTATTTTTTGCTTGCGAAAGCAAGTCGACGGTGGCGGCCCTAGAAAGTCCACGTTGAAACTTTCAGGCCGGGCGCGCACCGCCGCCGACGCCGGCAACTGCGGCTGCGCAGAGGACTTTCAACATGGCTCTGAGGCGGAAAAGAAACAAACTATAAAGAAGTCAAAGCGCGCGCTATCATCGTCCAATCGGAGATACAGGAGAGAGCGAAGCGGTGTCGATCAAAGGATGGCGGTACTTTTCTTATATAGGGACTTTAGTGATGGCGAGTTGCTGCTGAGTGCGACGTCACGGTTCCGGCCTTGGCGGCCGCATTCCGATGGGGTCCGCGCGCAAAAAGGCACATGTACCGTGCATTGGGTGCGCTTTAAAAAATCCAGGTGGTGAAAATTAATCCGGAGTCTACCTCTACACCATGCCTCTTAATCAGAACGTCGTTTTGTCACGAAGAAACCTAGAAATAATTTTCTTTGCTATCCACCACCCTCATCCACTTCACATGTCCAGAAATTTTGTACATTGCCTCTGGATCCATTGGTAGAACTTCACGCCGCAGTGCGTCAGTCATAACTCAATGGGCAGTATTCTCAATAAATTATATTTCAGAGGGCCACCCGAATTTTATCCAATTTCAGTTAGCAGCGTCGAGAGGGTACGCTCATTTATTGCCCTGCGTATTTACGGCACTTAGTCAGAACGTCTTCACGACATTATAGGAGAATTCGGTCTGGATAAAAAAAAAAGAACTTCAATAACGGGGCAGGGATGTTACCAAGAAATGCCCCAAATACGCATATTATTTCAAAGGCGTATCCGCTCGGCGTTCCCAGCTGAAAGTTGTTGAAATTCGGTCGGCCTTTTGAAATGTCATTTTATACGATGCTGCCCATTGAGTTACGCTGGTGCACTGCGGTGAAGTTGGAGAGAAAGCCGCAGGAGCAATGTTGAAAATTCTTAGGTATGGCCTACAGTGCGAATAACCAGGTAGACTCTTTTCATAGGTTCCTTGAATATACTTAAACAAATTTGAGCTTCGTCAGCACTTATATGCTGCCAAAAAAGCGGCTCTCATTGTGAGAGTGGGCTCAAAGAAGACGCAAGAACGGAGGACAAGTGGCGACGCCACCTTGAAGTTCCCGCACTAGCTCGCCATGACGTCATCTATTTTGGCGTCGTCCGCTCCGGCCTAGTTAATTGTTTACCGGCAAAGTTGGATTACATTTTATTCCAGTGGAGTGCGGTCTTAATAGAACGCAAAGAAAGATCCGCTCTAAAAGAGAGTAACCGTAGCTTTACCGCAGCCAGCTAATACATCTAAACTCGGGATCAAGTTTATGTGGCAACACGAAGAAAGCTGCAGAGGCGGATATTCTGCGCGTCTGTTGGTTCGCGGCAGCATTTGACAGTGCTTTTGGTTCCTTACAAAATGCAATGTAAAGATATATGGTAGCGATGCTTCCGTAGAAGAAGCATACGTTCAAAACATTGCAGCTCATTGGCGGTTCATGGGGCTTACCGCCATCTGTGCGATGAGGGAGCACTTCCGGCTGAACAGTTATAAAATGACGTCATGTCCGTTAAAAAAAAGCGTTGACATCCTTTGAGTTTCAGAGACGGGAAATTCATCTTGGTGGTCTGTCATTCGGGTAATATTTTCAAGTGTCCGGTAATTCAACGCGATGGCCGTTGAGAGCTTCTAAAGCGCGCAAAGCGACTCAGAAAAATGTCCAGCTGTGCGGATGTCGCAATCGCACCCATGCAGGCAGCGTGGTTTCTTTGCCCGCTGAAGAGAACTTTATGTGTTCAATGCTGGTCACATCGTCGGACGCCAAGCCCGTCAGCCAGTGGATCCATGTGCAGGCAGCTGAGTGAAAAATTTTCTGGCGGTCGTAACTCACTACTTTTGACTGAACACGTTACCTACGATGAAACACTCTTCGCCAACTCCACACCACAAAAATCTCAGTGACGTTGACGAGCAAAACAACAGATCATGTGAAGGGGGCGTACAGGAGCAGGTGACCTTTACGAGCGCGCCTTTCTGCATACTACAAGAGCTGCAATTCATTGCAGCTGATAGCGGTGTGAAAACCCATTTTTTTTTAAGCGCGCGCAGAACAAGAGGTAATTAATTTCTAATTTAAAAGTCAAACAATCCTCATCTTCCCTCGCCATATCTGCATGAAACGTATTTCCCTTCGATATATTCAAAGTGTGCCTTTTATTTTAATTAAAAAAAACGGTTTTCTTTTAACAATGTTGTTCCCTCCTCCAATAGTGGCGCTTCAATCGATGTTCCCATAACCACCCTTGCTGGAGTAGGCGACAATAGGTTCTGGACCGCTTTTCGCCGGAAGCTTCGGGACCCATTTGAATCGACCTCGAAGCAAATATTGAATCAGCGTAGCCTTTTTGCGTTGGCGGGCTAGTTGGTGCGAATCCATAATTACTTGTTCAGCGCAAAAACAACGGACACGTGAAAGACGACAGGACAAGGCGCCTCGTCCTGTCGTCTTTCACGTGTCCGTTGTTCTTGCCCTAAAGCAAGTAATTATGAAGAAGCGTAGCTTGCACGCGCGAGGGTTTCGCACTTTCCCCAAACGCGGAAGAGAAAAGCGGTAAATACAGGCCCAATTGAACACTGAGTGGTGTGATTTCTCTTATTTAGCTGTTTTAATAAGGTGTTCAAGTTTTCTCTTCCCAAACTTCAACTTGTGCGCGCTTTGCCTCAGTACAGCTTTCCCTTCATTGCCACAGAAAGTTGTCCGTGCTTTGAAAACATTACAATATAAGGTACACAATTGTATTGCCTATTTCTTTCCCCTTTTGTGCGTTAATGCTTGCGCGTGCTTTAGTGTCTTTTTTATTATCTTATTACATTAGGTTATTTAATTTAAATTAGGTTTTTGCTTTTTAGATACGTAAAATGAAGCAGCTGGGAGGCGTAGTGCTCCCAGCTGCGGCAGCTGACCTTTGTATAACCATTAACTATATCCCGACACCTAGTAGGACACAAGCAGGGTCGATAATCGCCGACATGCAATTACCGTCTTCACGCCACTGTGACGTTATCTTCTCTAAGTGCTTGGGAAGGCGCCAAGGCGTGTATGTCGGCTACAACAGAGCGGGCCAACGAATGAACGCCGCATACCACGGATACTACGCAGGATAGATAATTAGCAACGATAACTTCCACGAGCAAGGACATGGCTTATCTCGGTGCTTCGTCGCCGTGCTCCGGTCTCGGAGCCGCTTTCGCTCGTTGCGCTACCACTTAGCGACAAGCGCCCTGTTTTGTTCCCCTTTCGCGCACTGGGTCCGGACCCATGGCATGCAGTTCGCCGAGCACAAAAGACAGCTTTTAGGCTGCCACGAGCGACAGTCTGTTTCGGTCAGCGCACAGAGAGTCGATGACGAATTTCCGAGCGAGCAAGCGTGCCGTTCGCTTGGCTGCGTGCTAATTTCTTTGGTTGCTTTTCTTCTTCTTTTTTTTTTTGTTCGACTGTCTTCGGGCACTAGGATAATAGGAAATGCATTTGCGCGAATTGCTTCTCATGGGATGTATACGAGTAAGTGGCGACGACAGGGCTCCGGGCCCGTGCCTTTTCAAAGGCTTTTCAAAAACGTTTTTCTGGCGTCTTTGTGTGTGTGCGCGTGTGCGTGCGGGTGCGTGTGCGTGTGTATGTGTGCATGCGCGTGTGCGTGTGCGTGTGCGCGTGAGAGAGAGAGAGAGAGAAAGTACCTTCATTATCGCAAAAGTTTAATACTTAAATTCTTGGTAATTCCAATTGGCTTCGCGGTGGTGTTTGTGGGCCCACCGGGGTGGCTTAGTGGCTATGGCGTTCCGCTTCTAAGCGCGAAGTCCAGGGTTCGAGTCCTTCCAGATGTTGAATACGGGTAGACGTGAAATGCATAAACGCTCGTGCAACGTGCGTTTAGGTGCACGTTATTTTAGCTCCAGGTACCCAGCTATAGCGGACCCTCTCCGGATTAATTTTGTTAAGCTATCCGGGCCGGATATTGCGGAGGCCATATTGTGCACGTGCTTTGCGGGCAGAAGAATTAGCTTCTTGTTAAAATGCTCGTCACTTACGTGATGGACTGGATTTCGATTTCCGGAGAGCGCGAAGGCTTTTGTTTAAAACTGTGCGCGCACTTTTGTAGCGCCGGAAAAAATTGAGGATGCAGTAAAATATGGCCGCAGCATGAAATCAGTGAGAGTAAAGTTTGGAATTGGGTATGCAGTCAAAGATAAGCAGGGTAATGTCATCAGTGATTTTGATGGTATAGCAAAAGCGGCAGAAGAATTCTATACTGACCTGTACAGTACCAAGAGCAGCCACGTTCATTCGAAGTATTTATGAGCAGGATAGGAGACTCCTTTTATCACTATCGATGAAGATAGAACGGCCTTGCAAGACATATCTCGGGTAAAGCGGCAGGAGAAGATGAAATAAGTAAGTTTAATCAAAGATGGAGGGGATATCCTGGTTAAAAAGCTTGCGGCCCTTGATATGTAATGCCTCACAATTTCAAGTGTACCAGAGAGCTGGAAAATTGCCAACATTATATTAATCCATCAGAAGGGAGACGTTAAAGAATTGAAGAACTATAGGCCCATTCGCTTGCTTTCAGTATTGCATAAAATATTCACCAAGTTAATTTCAAATATAATCAGGGTGACACCTGACTTCAGCCAACCAAGAGAACAGGCTGGCTTCAGGAAGGCATATTTTACAATGGATCACATTCATGCCATCAATCATGTAATTGAGAAATCTGCGGAGTATAATCACCCTCTTTGTGTGGCTTTCATAGATTATGAAAAGGCAGACCCGCCGTGGTTGCTCAGTGGCTAGGGTGTTGGGCTGCTGAGCATGAGGTGCGGGATCGAATCCCGGCCTCGACGGCCGCATTTAGATGGGGGCGAAATGCGAATCCACCCATGTACTTAGATTTAGGTGCACGTTAAAAAACCTCAGGTGGTCTAAATTTCCAGAGTCCCCCAACTACGGCGTGCCTCATAATCAGATCGTGGTGTTGGCACGAAAAACCCCATAATTTTAGATTATGACAAGGCATTCGATTCAGTAGCGATACCAGCAGTCATGGAGCCATTGCGCAATCAAGGACTACAGGAGACATACGTGATAAGACTGGGAAATATTTACAAAGATTTCACAGATACCTTGGTTCTCTTCAAGAAAAGTAGAAAATTACCTATAAAGGAAGCGATCAGGCAAGGAGAGACAGTCTGTCCAATGCTATTCACTGAATGCTTAGATGAAGTATTCAAACTGTTAGACTGGGGAGCCTTGGGAGTGAGGATCAACGGCGAATATCTCAGCAACCTTCAGTTTGCAGATGCCATTGTCCTGTTCAGCAACACTGGGGATGAATCGCAACAAATGATTAAAGGCTTTAACCGAGAAAGTTTAACAGTGGGGTTGAATATGAATATGCAGAAGACAAAGATAATGTTCAATAGCCTGGCAAGGGAACAAGAATTCAGGATGGCCAGTCAGCCTTTAGAGTCTGTAAAGGAGTACGTTTATCTAGGTCAATTACTCGCACGGGACCTTGATCATGAGAAAGAAATTTACAGAAGAATAACATTGGGTTTGAGTGCACATGGCAGGCATTACCAAATCCTGACTGGGAGCTTACCACTGTCGTTGAAAAGTGTACAATCATTACATTCTACCGGTGCTGACATGTGGAGCCGAGACTTGGAGGTTAACAAAGAAGCTCGAGAACAAGGTAAGGACCGCACAAAGAGCGATGGAACGAAAAATGTTAGAAGTAACGTTAAGAGATTGGGAGAGAATGGTGTGGATCAGCGAGCAAACGGCAATAGCAGATATTCTAGTTCACATTAACACAACGAAAATGGAGCGGGGCAGGCCATCTAATGCGTAGGATGAATAACCGCAGGACCATTAGAGTTACAGACTGGATACCAAGAGAAGGGAAGCGCCGTCGAGGACGGCAGAAAGTCAGGTGGAGTGATGACGTTAGGAAATTTGCAGGCGCAAGTTGGAATCAGCTAGCGATAGACAGGGATAATTGGAGATCGCTGAGGGAGGCCTTCATCCTGCAGTGGACATACAAATAGTATGATCATGATGACGGTGATGATGACGATGTCAGCACTGATACCGTGTGTACTTAGTAATGTTTTCGTGGTAGTAGTAGTAGTAAGAGGAAGTGCGGCATAAACGCAATCTCAGCTGTGAAGCAATCAGGCTAGTGCGACACGTGTGGACGCTGGTTGCAATGTCATGCATTACCGTCAAGTACGCCCTGCGCTTCGATGCTTTTCCCGAAATCACAAAGGACTGCCGCGGTTGCTCCGAAAAGAAACACTGTTCACAACTAAAAAAAGAAGAAAAATCGTCCTTTGTTGAACGCTACGTTAAAACAAAAAGCTTCGACTTTTTTTTAACCCCTGTATGCTATTTTGTTTCATGATCTTTTTTTCGGTACCCGTAGTTCAAATGAAGTGAACCATGAGCACTTCCACAAACACACACACACACACACACACAAAACCATCACCTAAGCTCCCGGAAAGAACATTAGAACTTCTAGTACGGATTAAGTGCTGGTATTTCTTTCGTTCATCGAGAAGTCGCTTTTCTTTACCTTTATTAAGTGCTTTTCCTAAGCGCTAAACATAGCTGCCTTTCTTTCCTTTTTTGTCTCTTCAACTTCGAGGGTCGTGCAGTCACTGCGAACGCAATTCAACACTATTTAGAACTAAATACATACCAACACAACGCCACCTACTGCTCGAAGTGCCATCAAACGGCGATAAGCAAAGGCTGATGAATAAGCAGCATGCAAAAGAGGCTTATCGTTAGCTTTGAGATCGCTAGTTAATCGGCGCTTCGCACTGATCGTCCTAATCCGTCGTACTCTAAATTTCCACACAATCTTTTTTTTCTGCCTTCCTTCTTTTCCGTTCTAGCGGACCTTGCACGCATCGTATATTCCAAAGCCGAAGTTTGCACGCACAGGCGAAGAATCTTGTTTCCGGGTGCATTCAAATTAGCTAGTCGAGGATGCCCGGACGTGCCATGCTTGTAGGACCAACGGGATATTTCGTAGAGTGGGCGACGGTTTCACAAGGCTTCGTTTGAAGACTGCTGCGTCAGGCACGCACGTACTCTGGCATGGTAGATCCTCAGAGAAGAAAACACTGACTTTGGGTACGAAAACAAACGCTTAGTTAATTACTGATATGTGAGGATTATAACTTGATAAACGGTGCCAGCTTAGAGGAAAGGATTAGGGGACTGTTCCGGATAACAGCGGCTGTTTCACTGGAGCATAGTTGAATATATTTATTGCTGTATCACTTTAAAAAGCAAAAAGTTCGAGACTACGGAACAGCGTCCCGGTTAGGTAAGTTGAAAATATGTTTATTTAAAAAAAGTTCCAAGCAGCACGAAATGGCGTACACAAAGGCCAGAGAAAACAGACCGGACAAGCGGTGGTACTATCAACTGTAGTTAATGAAGCAACACGATCCGTTTTTTTGTTTCCCTTTGTCTGCATCTTTTCGCGCTGCTTGAAACTTTTTTTAAATGTGAATGCATACCAACTCGCCCAACTTTCGGTACGTCTGAAAATATTTGAAAAAAATATTTCCATTTATAGCTGGATCCTAAGTTGAACGAGAGTAATAATGGAGAATGAATTATGCCAACGAATGTATAAAGCGTTAGGGTAAACCAGTCAGTTCTATAGCAACAAGCCATGATCATTATTCACGGCATTACGCAAGCTCCCCTGGCCAAAAGGAACACAGCGTGCATTACGATACTCATCAATTTCTCAGAGCTGGTTATTGCGCTCAGATGGATGCGGAACGGCCATCAAATTCGGATTCTGCCGTCCATCGAGGCTTGTGCAAGACACCGCCTAAGCGTGTTCCTCAAATGGCCCCCTCGGCTAACCAAATTACCTGGATGCCCGTTCGAACGTTCCGCTGGGAGCTCTGTCGCGGCATTCAGGGCAATGTGTTCTGATCGCCTTGCGCGAGGCCCAAACAGATGGTTTTCGAAATGGCCAATGCCAGAAGAGGGAGCCTTCCGGCGAGATTAGGTGACAGTAACATTACGCTCCAGGGCATTTTATGTAATCTCTTTTGTGAGTTGTGCTTAGTGCAATTGCGTCACCTGACTTGAAGTCTAACATTTTCGTTCCTGACAATATCTTTTGTTGAGCGCCGACTTCGTATTTCGTCTTTATTAAGTATTTGTTCGATGGGAAAAGGAGTATCCTGTGCTGTTTTAAAGGCGCCAATATCTCGAAAGTGCTGTGTGAGAAAAGAGGAAAACATGACAAGACCGTGTCTAAGGGAAGCACCTGAGTGGTTTTCGTACGAAGATAAAGGGTGTGCCTCAGGGATAGATGGTCATGACGGCCCGTACAAAGAGCCCGTGTCAGTGCAATGGTTCGTGAAATGGGGCGCGCTTCTGGAATTCTTATGACAATGCTTTATGTCTCAGCCAGGCTTATGTGGGAGAATTTAAGGGCTCAGTGTAGTCACCGCCTTGTTACGAGGATTACAGTCTAACGGCGTTACGGCATGAAGGCAATGCAAGAAGAGCGGAGGACGGGGCGCTATGTTCGTCTCTGCGTTCGCGTCCATTTTGTCATGCTGCGAAAATGCGGTATATTATTAAATCATTTCTTGTTAACTTCTGGGAGGTAAGAAATTGTTAAGGGGGCAGAGATGTTCTATCGCCATCTGCTGAGATGATGTAATAGCTGTGCTCATCAGCGTTGCGGAGATGCGGTACAACGAGCAAAAAATAAGACAAACTGCATAGCCGCTAGTCATGCTACGAGAAAGGAAAGAGACTGAACAACCTAAGGCTTCACGGCAGGTGTTGGCCGTCATGAAAAAGAAAGCATCAAGAAGCACAGAAAGCATGACAAGTGTTAGCCTCGCCATGTATAAACCTACGGAGCTCCTGGGCAATTACCGAGAGCTCCTTTGATGAACGGGTACTCCCTGATGTTTCCGACGTGCGGCGACCAATGTTCTGGCCTCAGGAGAGCTTTCCGGGAGTGAAGCATCGCTGCAGGCAAAGCTTTATTGATGCCTACGGCTGCCCTTTGGCGGTGTGGTACTTAGCTTCTGGATATATTAACGACTTCTGCGGGAGTGTTTCTGTATTCTTCAGGGTGCGTGCGTGAGTGTGTGTGCGTGTGTCTGTGTGTGTGTTAGCATGCGTGTGTGCTTGCATGCGTGTGCGTGCGTCTATGCTTGTGCAGCTTAAAGCCTCGCCACATAACTAAAACAATCGTTAAAAACGCTTTTGGAGGAAAACATTTGGCTATGAGTTTACTGACATCATTGAAGATGAAGCTTAGGTATTCTGTTGTTATTGCGTAATTTTATTTCGTTCCTCGCCTCGTGGCTTCTCGGATTCTTCACTGTCAGATTGATTTTGCTCGAGAACCATTGACCTATAAGCAAGTCATAATAGCAATGAAGAAGATGACGTTTCGAGACTTTCATCCTTTTGACCAGCCTCTCGTGAAGAGTGCTAGCAGACAGTGATTGCAGTAGTCTTGCTGTTGTTGACTTTCTGCCTTGTAATTTTCGCTGCTGTGAAACTTCACGTCGTGGAAAGCCGACCTGAATTGTCGGTTACAGAGGTTAATTGTCGGTTATTTTTTTGATACCAAAAAATATACACTGGGGCCGAAGTTGCAGCTCGTGTCAGCTGATCAAGAGCGCCGCAAGGTTAAGACACGTGTCCGAACGCGCGCATGTTCTTACTCGTCTGAATTTCGCCCGCTCGCTCTCTCACTCAGGCGTTCGAACACCTGAGCATGCTCCGGAGCTTCAACTCCAGTGTCAGGGAATTGCGAAATGAAATGTTGATCTAGCTTGCCCTCATCGGTTTAAAGTTTCGCGTGTGCTCATGGCCACTGTCGGACCACTATAGAGGATTGCATATCTTCGTGTGGCGATATTATGTTATATATGCATCGAAGTTATGGATTGAAAATATATCCGCTCATGGACACTATATATCTTTAGTCCGAATATAAACAAGCATTACTCACAACTGCTCGTTTGACCATTTTTTTGTGTCGTATTAGAACTACTGCCATACAGTCAGTTCACTGTGTCATCATTGTTCAGTAAATGGTACATTTATCGTTATAAACGAGTTATCTGTCAGACAACTCATCAGAGATATTCATACAAGCGCAACGGAAAAACAACGAGAACTGGAAGCGTCCAAATTGATCGAAAACAATACATTCTGCATTCTGCGTCTTTTCACACTGAAGCAGACGGTGCCGGTGAACACTGCGCTCCAACCTCCTGTTATTATATTATATTATATTGTACATTTCTTTGAGTACTTCTTTCAAAGCAAACTTGCAAGCGTGTGCTTAAAATACTCGTCCATTACTGTACTGAAGTTGTTTCTTTAGGTTCTTGCCGCCACTGTTAAAGAAAATTACGATGATATGACCTGGACAGTTGGTTTGTGTTTCTCTTCGAGGAAACATGTGATGCACAGCACGAAGAATAACGGGGACTCAGGGCCTTACTTTTTTGTTTGTAACAACAATTAACCGCACAAATCTAGAACACCATTCCGTGTAAAGAAACTTTAGAACAACTTGTTTTCGTTTATTTATTTATTTATTTATTTATTTATTTATTTATTTATTTATTTATTTATTTATTTATTTATTTATTTATTTATTTATTTATTTATTTATTTATTTATTTATTTATTTATTTAATAATACCAATCTCACATGAGATCAAAGCGGGAAAATGGTTACGCCAATTACATCTAAAGAATAAATCCCAAGGATATGTCAACTATGTTACATAGAATGCTCGTAAAACAATGATATATGTGCATTCTAGAATTGACAGTAGAAAGCACAGGGTATACAGTGATGCATTAATATATCGAGTTAGAAATACAAAACCTTTATTTATGGTAATAAAAACTACGCTCTTACAAAACAAATAAGTACAATTAGAAAATAAGTATTGCAGAAATTAGGAAATTAGGCATCGGCTTACAGTATACTATCAACCGCTGAAAGCTTTCTCCGTCGTAATAAATACCCTGCTCTGAGCTTTGTGTTTTTTGAAGCGGTTAAATGTGTCAAACTTAATGTAGCAACAATAATACTTTGGGTTTTTGTGGTTAATCTTTGCTGTTCTTTGCTTGACGTCATGCGGTACGGAGGAACTCAGAGTCTTCTCCTATGTATAAGCTGCAGTGAGCTCGTTTAGAGGTCATATCGGAAGATCCAGGACTTGCTGCTTAAAATACGCACAACCGGAATAAATGTGAAAACAAACCACTACGCACATGGCACCTTTTACGAATGAAGAGAGTAGCTAAGATTTTCGGTTCTGTTGCTGTTTTAGTATTAGCCAGCGTAAGTTTAGACGCGAAAAGCACACACACTCTCTTTCATACTTCCTTGAATGACCTCTTCTCATTGGCGCATGTGTTGGCTGCTTTTGTTGAGTGCAATTCCCACGCCTTTCCATCACAAAAGCTCGCTGTCTTTAGGACTCAGTAGTTTCTCTCCGCAATGTTTATGCGGCTTCATTTCCTCTTTAAAGTAACTTTTGCAAAGAGATGCTTAGAATATGTGTGCAACTATTGTACAAGCATTCCTTGATATACCTTCTATTCAACGCATTTTCGCTAAAGTGCTCTGATACTGAAAAGTAAAGCCATACGACCTCATACTACAATGCTTCCAAGTCGCGCCCGAAACGCAGCGTCTTTCTCTAAGGCTCTTATATAGAGACAAACTTCATCTAACTTGCTGCAAATAGCAAAACAACGCATAACCTATTGAGAACCTTGAGAAAGGATCCGTATAGGGTTGATTTCTTGGTATTTCAAACAATGTCGTTGAATCTAAGAATAACTGAATACAATAGGCCAACGTAAGTGCTAAATTGAGTCTCAATACTAGCAAGTTTGTCTTTCGCCATCTTTCGCACAATACAGAATGCTGTGTACTTCCAACTAAGCGATGAAATGCTTCGCAATTACAATTCTCCACCGATACCTGGAACGTAAGTGGAATGTGATGAAGAGTGCGCCTGCGCGGGTTTCCGAAGACGCACTTGGAACGACAAAGCGATAAATGTTAACTGCAACAATCGAGCCGGTTTCGATAATGGCTTAAACCCACGATGTGACTAAAGCTGTGGCGCACTTTTTAGTAAAAAAATCATGAGGGCTCATTATAATATGTTTCTTCTCTTCATTATTGCGAGAAAGTCTTATCAAACTTCGCACAAGCTTTAAATTACCCTTGTATTTCTATTTGACAAGCTTCTTTAACAGTAAACTTTGACTCGCTCAATATGGCCACTACCAATTCAAGTGTCCTTGTTCATGACAGTACGAAATGGCTGCGTGGCACAGTACATAATACCGCAACACATGTAGATATAGTCCTAATTTCGTGACAGAGGTAGGAAGCTACGGAACCAAGGAGAAAGAGGAAGTCAAAATAGCACAGAAACTGCAAGCACCAGGCACCAGTAGTTATTAGGTGGTGTCCAAATTCACGACTTAGTGACGACTTTCTTTGGGTCAGATAAATTAATCTGTAAAGCTACGCTTTCGATGGCTGCATGAGCCGCAAGTGATTGTAGCAGCCGAAAGCACTTAAAGGGCACCATATTTTGGACACCACCAATACGCAATGCAGTGCCCGAGTCATCAAATATGTTAATCCGAAGCCGTCACTTCCGATGATTCTCACAGTTGTTGAGAATGTACTGTCAGATTTTCTTCCGGTAACTTTGCCTGAAAGTCGAATATCAAATTATGGTCCAACTGGTGCTTCGCTCTACGATCATCACTAAATGTAGTCATCCGTGCAGGCATGAAGAAAATTTGGCAGAAACCATCAGATAGTGATTGCCCAGAGAGAGAAAGACACGTGACAGAAAGAAAAATGATAGATAGCTTAAACGAAATGGAAAATCATCTTTGCTACACTACACTGGAGGCATTGGAAGATTGCGAAAGCGACATGAAAGTTATTAGGATTCCAAGTTAGGCAACTTGAATAATCCAGCTTCAGCAGCACTACTTACGAGTATGCAAGCAGAAGAACAGAAGGCACTCAGTTAGTAGTCAGCACATGTCCTTTGTTTATTTGCTTGTCGCTGTCGTAAGCGGTGCTGTTGAATCTCGATGTCAATTTGTAGCTTCCCTGTAGATCTACTTAGATACCCTGCTGGGGACCAGTATTCATTAACTTCATTTGTTAACCGCTACGAGGCGAGCGGGTACTGCGACGTGTCCAAGCTTCGGCGCATCTTGGAAAAATTAAGCAACTGCGAGATTATAGTTGCCTACACACATTATTGAAAAGAATTCTGGCGCAGCCATCCAAGTGAATGATGGTTAGCCCATGGATATTTCTAATATAAGTGCTGGTGGCTTCAAATATTTTTTTTCTTATTCACTTGGTTCAAATGTCCTTGCGACGATATTACTAAGCTTAATCCGTCAAAAATTTCTAGCACTCGCAGTTTTTTTTCTAATATAGCAAGGTATTTAGCATCTGCCAGCATGTGTAATCCTGGCGAATTGGTGCATTCATAGCACAATACTTTGTTGCAACGCCTCAATATATTCAAGGTCTCAAAGCACTTTGAAGCCAAAAGAACGAAATTTGTAGAAAGTCACGTGGTGCCCATCGTTCCCAGGCGGGTTGAGCAGCCATACTTGTAGCTTCCATCGACACCAGCGCCAGAGCTTCCTCAAGTAATGTTTGCAGTAAACTTTATAGCTGAGAGGACGCATATTAAGCCCTAATATCAGGATCGGCCAAATTGTGTTTATCGCTTGTGTTGTTCAGTGTTGTCCGTGCCCTTCTTTGCGCTCTCTTAATTTCACTATATACAATGAACCAACTAGCCCAGCTGCAAACCTGGTCAATTGACCACTCTTGTTGACACTGTATCCAGAACTGGTCCAGCTTTGATTACAAGGTGACTGGAATTGGCCAAGTTTACTCTGCGAGACAGCTAGTAGTTCACGCGAAGGGGGTAATTTGCTAAAGAAAGCTTCGTTAAAAAATGCGTCGATTATTTCTTTTTATTCACTTATTTATACATACTGTAAATCCCAATAGGGATTATAGCAGGAAGGCAAAAAAAGACAGGGATTTAGTACAAGGCAAAAAAAAACAACAAAAAAAACATGATACAACTAGACGTCGCTTAATCTACAGATGCAAGGCACACCGCAAACCCTACAAAGGTAAATTGTACAGACAAAATGACATTGACACTTGAGTTTAGTGAGAACAAAGGCAAAAATTTAACACTCTTTTAAAATTGTGAGGCTACCAAATCGCTTTCGATTAGTTCAGAGAAATGGGCTAAGGATGTGCTACTGGTAATGAAGGAGGTCAGGTTATTCCATTCTCTGATCGCAGGGAAGAAAAACGAGAATTTGAGGGCATCTGTGTGGAATCTGTAAGAAGCAAGGGTATGAAAGGGTTTCTGGCTGGTAGTTCTTGCTTCTGATTGCTTAATATAACGGGACTTGTCTATATTTAGGTGGTTGTGTAGCAGTTGGTACATTACCTTTAAGCGTGCCAATTTCGCCCGGTTTTTTATGGTTAGTAATCCGGCCTTCTTCAGCAGTTCTGTAGGCGAATCTGTTTGGTTAAATTTGTTAAAGATGACCCTAAGCGCTTTTCTTTGAACTCCTTCGAGCTTGTTGGTTAGTTTTTTTTTTTGTGTGTACGGAAGCCAAGCAGTGTTTGCGTATTCCAGGATGGGTCTGATAAGTGTGTTATAGGCCAGTAACTTTGTGTGGGGTGGTGCTAGCTGCAATCATCTTTTTAGAAAAAGCAGTCTTTTTAGTCCAGATTATATGATGTATTGAATATGAGAATCCCATCGTAGGTCTTGTGACAATATGACACTTAGGTATTTATGCTACTTAACTTTAAACAGGGTGGTTGACCTAATGGTATAATTAAAGTCGGATGAATGTTTTTTTTTCTAGTTATGGATAACAGTGCGGACTTTCTTTCAATGATATGCATTTGCCAATCTCTGCACCACATTGAAACTGCCTCTAACGGGGTATTTAAGGTGATGTGGTCATCATTAGTATTCATTTCTTTGTACAGAATGCAGTCGTCCGCAAACAACCTGCATCCAACATTAACGTATGTAGGCAGATCGTTCACAAGAAGTACGAACAATACCGGCGCCAAAACACTACCCTGCGGTACACCAGAGGTCACCGGTACGACTAAGGATTGTACATCATTAAGTTCTACGTATTGATGGAAGTTGATACTGTGAGGAAGTTGATGATCCAGTCAAGAATTTGTCCCTTGCCGAGGGTAAATTGAAGTTTAAGAAGAAGTTTGTAGTTCGAGACCCAATCAAAAGCTTTAGAAAAATCCAGCAGAATGAGATCGATTAGTTTTTGATGATCGATGCTTGAGGAGATGTCATGGACCAATTCGATAAGTTGAGTTACCGTAGACATGCCCTGGCGGAAACCGTGTTGAAAAGGAGATAAAATATTGTGTTCTTTAAGGTGGTTCGTTATGTGTTTTAGGAATATGTGTTCGAACAGTTTACCAACTGTACAAGTTAATGAGGTTGGTCTATATTTGGAAGGCTCGCTCTTATTTCCGGACTTACATATCGTAATTAATTTTGCTATTTCCCAATCTTTTGGGATGGTGCGCAAAGACAGTGATTGGTTAAAGAGCAAGCACAAGTATTTTTATATCCACTCAGATATCTCTTTAAAAACGCATTAGGTATGCTATCCGGTCCGGAGCTTTTTTTTTCCTTCCAAGTTCAAAAGCAGATTAAGGACTCCCGCTTCGGAAACAACTAATGGTTTGATCCCGTTCTCCTCCCTAGTTTCTACGTTAGGCTGTTTTCCGTCATCAATGGTAAAAATTGACCTAAAGTAGTTATTTAATGCGTTTGCGCAATTAGCCCTTTGTTCACGCGTTTCGTGGGCTTTTTTTCGGACAATGGGATTCATATATTGCCAAAATTTTGTAGGGGAGCTTTTCAGGAATTTCCGTAGGGTTCTCGCGAAATAAATAAACTTGGCCTCCTTAATTTTAATGTTCATATCAGTTATGCTTGCGCTTAGGCCCTGTCTGCTACTAATATTTGGTTTGTTTTTTAGAAATTTCCTCAGACGGTTCACCTTTCTTTTGGCATGTATAACGTCACGTGTGATCCATGGGTTTGTCTTTCTCGTCTTCTGCTTTTTGGACGGAATGTGGTTTTTCAAGCAATAAAGGAGAATTTCTTTCAACCTATCTCACAATATTTCAATGGTAACAGTGGAGTCGGAGGCTATTTCTTGAAATGACGGGAATTCGTAGAACAGCAAGTCAAGAATTGCGACATCGTCAGCTTTACTAAAATCTCGAAATGTTTCTTCTGCGCGGGTAGGCATTATACTGTCTTTTATCGATACTATACAGTAAGCTATTTTATGATCTGATATTCCATCCAGTATTTCTATCTTTGCGCCACGTATCGGTAAGTTATCAGTGATAAATATTAAATCAAGCACACTCGAGTTGTGTCCCTGTATACGTGTAGGCTGCGTCACTATTTGCGTAAAGTTAAACGAAAGCATTAGGTCGTAAACGATTTCCGAACAGGCGCTGTGGTACTGCATCGATTCCCAGTTGAAATCAGGCAGACTAAAATCTCCCACTGGAATAACTCTGGCACCAGATGCGTGACGTTGCATATACGTGTACAGTGCATCCATACAATCAGGGCTCGATGAAGGGGCGCGGTACACACACCGAAGAACGATAACGTGGGTTGCGAACTGTAGTTTGCAGAATATCGCATCTACACTGTCTACGTCAGGTAGCAATGTGAAAGGGATTTTATTGTCTATTAAGATAGCCACACCACCGCCACGTGTTTGTCTATCCTTGCGTATGATCGTATAGTTTGGGGGTGTTAGCTCAGCATCTTCAATATCGCTTGTTAGCCAAGTTTCAGTAACGGCCAAAAAGTCGGGTTTCAGGCTGATAAGTAGCGATTCTAAAACGTCTAATTTGTTCACAATACTGCGCGCATTCACGTTTGCAAAAGTTATTTCGTGCGATGATTCTGTCGACGAGACCTTAACTACCGAAGTTCGGGTTGAGCGTTTTTTGTTGCATTTTCTGAGGATACTTCTGGTGTTAGTGTAACGAAAAGAAAGACCACGTTCGTGGTCATGTACATTCCATGATAATGGGTCTGATTTAGATGGATGATTTGAAAAGACAGGAGGGTGAACGTTCGATTTGCGTCAAGTGGTGTTGCGCCGTGACAGTTGTGTAGCAGTGTTAGATTCAGTGTCCCACATGTAAACGTCATCGTTAATAAGCAACTTATTGAAAACAAGACGAACACGGTCGCCGTCCTTCCTTAAACCCCTGGAAAATTGCAGCAGTTTACGCCTTTTGTCGCGCACAGCCTCAGAGTATAGTCCCCTGCGACGCTTATTGTTGTGTTCTTCAATTTGTAGCCCTTGCTAAGTATGGATCCGACTTCTTTCTCGCTAAAAAATTTAGCACTGATTGGGCACTTCTTATCCGAAGAAAAAGCGGCCCAGACGGTGAGCCCTAGCAACAGAGGAAACAGATATGCCAAGATTGTTGGAACAAATTTTATTTACAATTCCCTCGGAAGCCTCCCACGACTCGGAACCGTCAGTATCGGTAACACCGTAAAACAGTAAGTTGGACCGGCGCGAGCGGTTTTCCAAATCATCTAATTTGTCCTGAATTTTGGCAAGATCCTTTTTATGCGTGAGGACGACCTCGGAATTGCTCTGTGACAATTTAGACTGCAAGTCGTCAATTATTATTTGCATCTTAGAAATGTTCTGCGTATTCTCGGAAGAATGCTGCGTCGAAATTGATTCCAGTTTGTGTTCAAGCTCGCCCACTCTTTTCGTCAGAGATTCAAAATCTTTCTTCAAGGCGGCATGAAGGAGCCAAACCTGGTTGACGGATTCTAGAAGGCTCACATTGTTAGCTTCAATGCGTTGCACGCTGTCAAAAACTGAATTAAGCTTCCCCTCCTGAGGTTTATTCATAGGACCAGGATTGGCTTCAATGTCGCCTCCAGGAAACAGAAGGCGCCGAAGGTGTAACGCACACTCGCGAACTGCTTCAGGGCACGGAAGCACTACAAGAAAAGGGATCGCCTGATCAGAAGCTGCGGCAAAGTAATTTGGGAAGGTAACCAACCTATAGGACGAAAAAACAGTTGCGCAAGCCTTTGGTTCTTCCAATCATCGTGCCTCCGTGCCCACTGAAGAGGTACGGCTGAAAGCTTGGTCTTAATGTTTGAAGGGTTGATGACGTTGACGTCGCAGCTGCGCAGTGGTGGTATTCCAGGGGGCGTTCGATGCGCTCGGTCAGGTCCACGCAAGCTGTTGCCAGCAGGGGGGGTCCAGGGCAGGGACAGCATCGCAAATTCCGTCCAAGGGCGGAAGGTCGTCCCATAGGCCAACCACCGACGAGCCGGCAATGACGACGACGAACTGTAGGACGAAAAAACAGGTGCGTAAGCCTTTGGTTGTTCCATTCATCGTGTCTCCATGCCCACTGTTATAAATACGCCCTAATGCGCAGTCTACGCCAGAAGACACGTTTCTTGTGTTTTTAAAGGAAGAGATCTTTTCAAGAATTTTCGGGCAAGACGAAAGGAAAGGCAATCGAAAGGTGCGTTTTTCAAGATTCAGACAAATCGGCCGTACATATGATACGACAAAGAAAAAAGAAGATATAACCACTATAGGCTCTGAAACATAATTTTTCACAATCTTTCTTTGCCATATAAACTGTGTGTCACTGCTGAAATCCTACCCGCAGGTGAGTTCGAAGAAACCAATGTGTCATTGCTGTAGCACACGGATAATGCCGCATCACGCAAAGCCACAGTTGAATAGAATAATGTGCGATTCCTCAAAATATGTTGCATCGCAAGGCGTCTTATGATTGTTCAGGTCCTCTTAATGAAGCTCCACATGTTTAACCTATATAAGTAGCGGAAAGTTTAGTGGCTTACCACGGGTTGTGAAGTTCCGTACTCATGGAACCGAAAGTTCTTGTGGCGCGAGATTTCAGACGAAGCTGAATATTTCCATAACCTGAGCCCACAGGTTGATATTCAGCTTTCCAGTAGGTACTAGTAAAGATTGAGTGGGTACGAACATAAATACTATTCAAACATTGAACTTTTCCACGGCACCCACACCGCGTAATCTTTCGACGCTGATGGTTGGACCACATGCCCAAGAAAAAAAAAAGATTTTCCCGACGATTTTTGTCAGATCATGAGGTACCCTCTCTATTCAAGATTAACTTGCTGATTGACACAAAAAAGTTACAGTGGTGGGCCTCAGAGGGAAGCAGTACCGAATGCCCCGCAACAGAAGCCGGCGGTTTCAAAGCTTTGATACCTCCCACTGAACTTTTGCGCAAACTGAGCTTTGCTGTCGAAGTTTTTTGCGAAACAATGACCAAGAAAGCGAGGCTGCAACCTTTCCTGTGTGGTAGTTTTGGTTACTCATAACAATAAGGAGTTGATTTGATAGATGTGGAGTCTAAATATAATTAGGTAAAGATGTGTGGCACCTCCATAGCTTCCACATATTGAAAGTGTGTCGCTGAGCAGCCCCGCACGAACAAGACGTCAAAGCAATTTGCTGCATAGGCCCACTTCTGACTCAATAAGTTACAGGCCATTTTTTATTTTAAACACTCGATAAGCTACGAGGCATTTATTTCATCTTAACCACTCGCTAATTCCACCTGCGAGACACGAAATATGTTTGACAAGGTCTCACTATTAAATCAAAGCAGCTGTCCAAATATTCTTATTGCAATAGCTTGTCTAACAACACTGGAGCTAAATGCTCGACGCCTTGTTTCTTTCTTTCGAACAACGAGCTACTTAAATGTCTTAAAATATATAAAAAGAAAATAGCCACGTAGCTTGTGGAGTGTCACAATCTTTTGTAGTACCCTTAAAAGGACCCCTATTTTAAGGGTACTACATTAGGTATGGAGAGACGTGTTGCTCTTTTATTGAAATATAAGTTCTGTTATCCTTTGCAAAAACATCAGTGGGCAACTTATAGCTGCAACTTAGTGAGGAAGCCAGTTTTTTTTATTTGAATGTGTCTCTTTCTCACTTTCCTTATGAAAAAATGCGAATAAAGGACCACGTGGGGCTCCCGACGTTGACTTTCAAGAAATCGAAACGTTTGTGGCCCCGCCGCCTTTAAAGAAAACCCTTATCGTCTGTGAACATTTGTTTTCGTTCCAACTCATGGCTTCAAGAGAAACCTGGGGCAGAACAGCAAAGTACTTTCTTCCTTTTTTTTCCCTGTCTCTGTGCGCGCGAGGCTAGTTCTCATTTAGCGAGAGCAACTATAAGATGTAACAATTTCACGGCTACGGTAAGTTCAATGAGGAACGCTACCAACGTTTCTAATCTCGAGAAACAATAAATGAATCAATGGGAAATACCATCCACGTCGCCCAAGAAACGAGGGACTGTCAAGGTGACAAACGACGCCGGGCATTCCGGACACTCTCTAAAGGTTACCGATGCCCCGACTCCCCCAATATATAATAGTGGCAGCAATCTCCCTGTTTGGAAATCGCCATGTTTTTCTTACTGTAACTTCTTATGATGGGCTTGAAAAAAAAAGTGTCAAGGACGTTGCTGTTGAGCCTTCGATTGGATGACAAGGGGCGTGTGAAGCTGTATTGTTGGGCTGGTGTGGGCAAGGGGTACTTCTCTCTGTTTACCTGCATTTGTTGGTTTCTGTCAAGATAAGTGCGCCCTCCCAGCCTATGAGAGAAATATCGCTCGTCAGGCAAAAATAATGACTGCCATTGTAGGGGCGAGATAATGGACATCGTGTTTACAACCACACTTCCTTCCCTGAAGTTGGAATTCGGTGCTTATGGGGTTTTGTTTTTTCGTTGCTCCATTAACACTCCCTAGAAGTAAGCGAATGTGCTTGTGTAAAAATTGTGCACCGTATACGGAATGGATTTCGGGTACCATTACACCTTGTCCTGCACAGTGAACTTGTTACGTGCTTCGAGTGCAGGACTTCGCGGATAACTGCAAAGCGCTTACGGAGAGAGAAAGAAAGGCAGGGAGGCTCATGAGAAAATTCGTGTTGCTACTCCGCTCGAAAAAGAAAACATATCAATAGATAACAGAAGTTAAAGGGTTTCCTCAAACTTCCCGTGGGTGAACTTACAAAGCTTTGTTTTTAAAGACCGTGTGCTGGCACAAGGCTGGCAGTCCAGAACAGTCTTTGTTAATAAAATTCCCAACATCACGATTGACTGACCGCTGCTCTAACAGTCTAGCAGAACTTTTGTATCATGCTCCCACTGAGCTTTATGCTAAAATTTATCTGTTCGTCCTGCTATTTGCTATCAATGTTTCTGCAAATTTCGGTATACTTAGCTGCTTTAGTTTGGTACCCTTAGACTGCATTGTTGGGTTCTGAAATGTGTTTATTTGTGTTTTATTTGCCCCAAAGTTAGAATAAACTTCAAACTTCAGTACAGGGCCGCTATTTTGTACGCGTTCTAAAAACCGACGTTCGGTTTCGCCTCACACGATTGGCCTAAGCCGCGATATCGGCGTGGGCTGGACAATCGCGTGAGACGAAGCCAAACGTCGGCTTTTCGAACGCGTGCAAGATAGCGGCCCTGGGGCGGTATTCTGTAAGAGTCTACTGTCCATTTCGGCGACCGTTGACCGGGACCGGGACTGTCCATTTCGGCGACCGTTGATTCGCTGCTGCTTGACGTGCAGGATGGAGACTGGCTGGCACCTTCCTGCACGTCAAGCAGCAGCGAATCAACGGTTGCCGAAATGGACAGTCCACTAGGTAGACTCTTACAGAATACCGCCCCTGGTCTTCGTAACAACGCTTTCGCAGGCTTCTTTTACGTGTACAAAGAATACAGCGGTGAGTCGTATCACTCCTGATGCTGCGCAGACTTGAAAAAAAAAGCAAATACATTGTGAATTATTTATTGGTAGTATCGAAAGCCACCAGTAGTTTCTGATTAGATACTGTGGTTCAGCATCTATTATTCTAGTCGGGCCATGACCGTTCCATACATTACCTTTCGAGCCGTAGCTGACGGACTGGCGCCATGTGATGAACGCGGAGGTAGATGGACCCATTTCTTTGGGCACGGTGATGGATTTATCTAGCATTCGCTAAATGGATGCAGGTACATACAACCACGGCATTGACTCGTAGTTCAATATTTGAAAAATTACCTTTAAGTTGATGGCTTGTTTGATATGTACCGGAGATTGACCTGTGAGGACCCAGATACAAGCAAAATTTTAAATTGAACATCGCTTGCGGATTTTTTTTTTTTTTTTTGCGCGAAAGAAAAAGCCAGGTGGCTCTCTGGGCTAGCACAGTGCTGGCTTGAAACGAGAATTTATGGTGATGATCCTTTCATTCCTTTTTTTTTTCACTCACCGCATTTCAGGGTTATCCTTTTATTCGGCTTTATCTTTGCCATACTTGTATGAGGATACCGATTTTGATATTCTTGCTGCAGTAGTGTCTTATCGTGAAATATTTAGATAAAAGCCGGGGAGAAGAGATAAATTTTAGGGGGCGTCATACAACCGAGAGAAGGTTGACTCTGCCCCAGATAATGCAACCTTCGAATATGGAGGTAGTAAAACACATCCTTATTCTTGGTACTGCTGCTTTTCTTGTTGCTACTGCTGTTGCTGTGGTTAGTTTTTCTGTTGTCATTTCAAACACATTTTTTTTTCTGTATGCTGAGATTCTAGCCGCTTTGTAGGGACATTAGTTTACCTGGGCGGTGGAAAGTCTCTTCCCTGAGGGCAGCCTATTCGTCATCATTACAGCACCATTGCAATGAGCTCCCAATGGGGATCCGTAACTTACAGTGATGGGAGGTTGCCAGCATTTCACGCATAAAATGGGCCTCGGTGTGAGTTACGCATGAAAAGAGAAGCACCTATCCACCGTCGCAGATAAAAGCCACGAAGAAATGGTAAAAGCAATGTGCTCTTGGGGTCTCTTTTTCAGAAAGAGAAGGTTCCAAGGGCATTTCATGGCTCTGCCTAAATTTTTTTCTTGGCGTATAGGTTGCTCTCTTTCTTTCTCATCATTCATGCAAGACTTATACGAAGTCTCCCTACGCCACACAAACACCGCGAAAATATAAATCGGGGTCGTTAGAAGCAACGCGTGCATTAGAAGAGATTTTATACGCGCGCCATTTCTATGATACAAATGAACGTAGTACACAGCTACGTCGCTTCGCTCGCTGTCAACGAAGGAATCCGCATTTCGTATGCAAGCGAAGCATGGTAATGCGTACTAATGTGTATCAACGGGTCTCACTGTTATGGTTAGACTAAGTTCTGGGGACAAAATATAATGACAGTCGTCACGTTTAGCGTTGTTATGCATCTAGAACTCTCGCACACTCAAAGCCTGTTCTTCTTTTCTTTGTTTTTCTTTTCATCATATACTCAAATGCATTTTCAGAATACAGGCGTCGACTTGAACACTTACACTTTTATTTGCTGAAAAAGACGTTTCACATGTCGTGAAATATGCCAACAGCGTGCGAGTGCTAGCTGAGATCAAGCTGAGGTACTTGTTTCCAGGGGTGTGGCCTAGTATTAAACGGGTTTGAATGACTGGGTGTCACTTCAAGAACTTCTTTCTGTGCTGCTCCGCTATGCCACGTAGAGTCATAAACGTTCATTCTCTTGCTTCATTTGTTGACCACAGACTAAGCACATTGGGGAGCGTGTGCTGTACTATTGAAACACTTTTTTCCGTCTTTCTTTTTTCGCCACATTGACTAACACGACGTAAGGCAGGCGGTAATAAAGCTTCTTCTAATCAGCAGTTCGCTCTGTCACGTTGTGATGATGGTGACGAGCGAAGCACTTCATTGCGCAGACTTGTGCACAGAACAACAAGCAAAACTCCATGATAGCGACGAGCACGGTCTTCGGTTGTCGAATATCAACTCACGAGAAATGTCTGTCGGCTGTTTAAAAATGCATCGCCATGCGTTGCATACTAATCTCTGTTGCTCGTGTACATTCGAGAATGTATGAAACACTATCGTGTCGCGCGGTCAATCTGATTAGGCAAGATTCTTTGCTATAAAAATCGGGAACAACGCTCAAGAAGTTCTGCATACAGTAACCAAACGGTCTTCTTGCGCCGAGGATTAACTTGATAGCAACTTGATCTAACTTGATCTGGTAAAAAACGGCTACCGGCAATGTGTGCGCTACAACATATTATATCAAAGAACAATGTCTTTACCAAGGATCTAACCACGCTTAAGCAGGCCGTCACAACAGAAAGTTTCACTGCTGTTTCTTTACGTCATGTGTCCCAATTTAAAGATATGCAAGCGCCACGTAGCTGGACGAAGCGATGGTAATGTTGTTTGTCTCACTTGGAGCAAGTCAGACTGATTTTCGTATTTCGCCTAATTACATATTAGTTCTATATTCAACTTCCCAAATAATTTATTTGGAGCTAAGGCGTCCATGAGCAAGTTGTAGACCATCCTGAAAGATTCCCGGTCCAGCTTTCTCTAGGTGGTTACATGCTACATGAAAAAAATTTTCAGGCGTGAAAGACAGCACGTAAAACATGAAAAAGTGCACGTGGCTAGTCGCACGGTGACTTCCTAGTAGCGACAGCAAACAGGAGAATGGAAAGCGTTTGTTGTGGAGAATGGAAACCTTGGTTCGGCCCGGCGACATGACACTTGCATGCTTTTAAATATTGGCACAAGTAACGTGGGGCAATTGATATGAACATGATACTCTTGAAAATCCTTGAAAGAGAAGAAAACAGCTCTGAAAGGCACGTTTCATCACTTTCAACAAGCGTATAGTGATGATCATTTCTACCGCGCACTTTTTCAGCCGTCTACCTCGAGCAATATTTTTTGTATTTTACATTTTATATATCGTTCCTCAATAAGCCACAGAAAGATGGCAGGATCTGAGCCGCGAAAATTCACCTGAAGGACTTCACTTTACCTTAACACTTGGTGATAAAAGTTGCAGAAAGACCCATCGGGACGTCAACGTCTTCTTCTTCAACATGAAACTCTGTACTGATCATCAGCGTGTCTGTGTCGACGACTTGCGTACCCGGCAGATGAGACGCTCGCAACATAGCATCCACTGAAAACTCGCGCCCTCCTTTGTTCATACTTCCTTGCTTCTTCATTCACTGAGTGAAATCTTCTCTGCTTACAAAAGCTTCTCGAAATGGAATGGAAGACAACTTGGAAAGCGACCGAGACTTTTTAAAGCACTTAGGTTAGAAAACACGAGCAATTTAATGGCGATGTTGAGGCAGATCTATAAGGTTCAATACTCACTGTTTTTTTTTATATTTCGAACAAACGGAAGCAATAAACACACTGAGTTTTTCGAACAGAATAAATTGAAGGTGAAATGCTGGAATTTTACTTGCAAAACAGATGTCGAGTAGGCGGCTTTAAGTCCTTGAAGATGTTCGATTAGCGTTGCCATTCACGCTCATCACCATGCACATCTTGTAAGTGTACTCACGAACTGCAGTACAACGAAGTGGAATGCTTGCAGTTGATTCCCCGAGGATAGCTTGCACAACTGGCACATTTACAAGGGAAAAAATCCCACGTCGTATTGGAAGTGACAGCCTGCCGAGTACAATCAAAGGAACGAGTACGCCATGGCAAGTGGTGGAGACACGGTCGTTCCGTCTGCTGCGCAGAAGAGGAGCAGACGACAATGCTGACCAACGGAGGAAGGCTGCAACAATTGATGACTAGTTATGCCTTCATGTTAGATATTTTGTAATGTTGGCATAATATGCAGAGTAGATAAACATTAGTTAAACATTAGAAAAAAAAACATAAACAGTGCCCGATCAGGAACGCACTAGAAATGCTTCAGACACGATGGGATGTGATTTCTCGAGTTCGTCAAAGCGTTAATTATTATGTTCATATAATAGAAGCATGCCTCATACATTACGCTTACGTACGTAGCTTTTTAGTACGTTCCGGAGTAAACTTTATTTAACAAACAGCGCCTTAACAGCGTAATAAGATTAAAGCAATCCAGGGGGTCCTTTATGCTTTCGGGCTTATTACAACTCGTACGTGGTGGCTTAGTAACAATGGCGTTGCATTGCTTAGCATGATTATTGAAATCTGGCAAAAGTTACAGGACCACTTGGTTGCTGGTGGCAAGGAGTGTTTCCTACGTCGCTGGTCAACAAAAGTTATCGAGTGTATTGAACGGAGAGGTACCTTAAGGTATCTTGCGTACTAATCTAACGATATATATATATATATATATATATATATATATATATATATATATATATATATATATATACCGTGAGATTAGTAATCAAGATGACCTGAGCCACCTCTCCATTCAATACAGTCAAGAACTATCGTTGACCAGCGACGCAGGAAACACTCCTTACAACCAGAATATATATATATATATATATATATATATATATATATATATATATATATATATATATATATATATATATATATATATATATATGTATATACTTTAGGTCACTGGGTATTTTGTTAACTGTAAGGTCAGTGATGCGTCTATATAGACGCATCACTGAACTTACAGTTAACAAAATACGCAGTGACTGTAAGAACTGTTTCATGTCTTCAGTCATATCCCAGTGGCAATGTACAGTCTTCGTGGATAATATTGTGAAATAGTCGTGTTTTAGTCTCTTTTTTTTGTTATGAAGTATGTTCGTGCTGTACCGTTTCTTCTTTGTTTCAGCTGTTCCCTCGCTGTATTTGTCTCTTGTCTGCTATAGTCGCTTTGTAGAAATAAATTCTCTTGAAAGAACGCGGGATGAATTTGTGGCCGCGGTGACCTCATTTCTATGAGTCGAAAGGCAAATAAGCTCAGTCTAGCGTGCATTGGGTGCACGGTAAAAAACCCTAGGCAATCAAAATTAATCCTAAGTCCCGAAGTACGGCCTGCATCATAATCAGATCGTTGGTTTTGTCATCGAAAACCACAGAATTACAAAATAAAGCTCATATTCTCCTAGTTACCCGCTAAATTTAGTGGACCATTCTATATGGTCAACGAGGAAGATATCTGGGACCTGCGAGTGCAAACTTTCTGCGCAGCAGCAGCAGTGAAATAAGCACTTGTTTTCATAGGTATTGCGAAAGACACGCTGGCTTGGCTGAAAACTGTCCTTTCTGAAACTGTCATGTCTGAAAACGTTTCACGACAGAGATGACAGCGTTTAGAATCAACCAGTCACAAAGAAAACAAACGTACGTGCCTTGCGGTGTTTACGGAGACTGATTTTTGAAGGAAAGAGTTTCAGTGGGGAAATATATACGCCCTGGCAAAATAAGACTAGCCTGCGTGAAAAGCATGAGAGGTCTTTTTATGGCCCTGTGGGAATGAACCCCTGCAAAATTAATGCTCCGGTTCGTGTCTGTGCTGTACAAACATCTGTACAAACATCTTTGTACAGCAGTTTGTACAAAGATGCTCGTACAGAAGCATTGTACGAGCATCTTTGTAACCTTCGGTTAGATGTACACCCGTGAGCAAAAGTATACGGACCACAGGGTCGCCGAAAAAACTGAATTTATTCGTAATTAACACACAACATAACAGAAGTCACCCTGGTAGTGAAAAAAAAAATGCAGGAATGCAAGAGCTGGTGCTGCTGTTCTAGTCACCACCTCTGCTTAACTACACTTGCTATTTGCAAGCATTTGGCTCAAAGCGGCCATGAACTAGTGATCGGGCATCATTTGTAGGGCAACCCAACCTTACTTCCAGTATTCCGTAACGCAAAGTGAACAAACGTACGATAAGCCCAACAGAAAAGCTCCGACAGGACTCATAATCCTATGTTTTCGAATAATTTATTTATTAAATTCAGGGTATGACAGAATCCCGTCCGGTCAGCAAGAGGCATGGCTATAATAAAAACGAACGAGGTTGAATCATTGTCAACAAGGCACCCGTGTAGGAGCCGAAAAGTATTTAATTTCTTTCCCTAAATATTTTTTCCTTGTCGGCATTCGCTTGTTTCATCAATTTATTCATGGAGGATGAAAAAAAAATGTTTGGCTACTTTATCGTTAATTAAACATGCTGAATTACTCAGCTTAATGCGAAAGGCAACATTGACTTCTCAAAACACAGGGCAATAACAAACCCTGAAGAAAAAATTGTGGTGACTCGTTACACGTTTAAGGCTAGTGTCATTTTAGTACGGCAGACGCAGAAAAATAACTGTATAGTGTATTGAAGTTTATTTATTACAGTTTTGACACCTACAAGCTTGTCGTGGCGCCGGAGCAAAAGGCGAGACTATGCACGCCTGACTAGGCTCCTGGCACCACGAGAACAGCAGACAACAGTGCAAAAAAAGTATGTATACATATATACACACATGTGTGCGCTTTATTAGCATGTTCCCCGAGAAGCTCGCTGACATGCTTCAGCTAAACGTTACGACAACTAGAAAAGCAAGTTCCGGCTCAGAATCAGCAGCAGCGGCTTTAATAATTAAGCTCGAACATTGCGCGTCGAGCACTGCGCGACTCAATGAATCTTAAGGCCCGAAAGCTTCGTCGGCCCCAGAAACTCGTGAACCAACTTAACGAGCTAGTTTGACAGCCGAGACGAGCGAACAACAAGAAACGCGGTACATAAAGCAACCGGCCCGCCAAACAGGCCCGGATCATCGCGCTAGCTTCCTTCCAGCATCCCTTTCACGCCACCAGGGAATCTCACTTTCATCGCATGCTTCTTGTGCGCATGCGTGTATGCGTGTGGATGGAGGACGTCTCTCGGCAGCGGCAAGCGATAACTCCTGAACCGTTCGAGTTAATTACATCTCCGGGCTGCCTTTTCCTTTTATTTTTTTTAATTTTTGTTTACGCTTTCACACGTGAATACATCCGTTTATTCTGATATCTTTCCCCGCGGTGCCGCCCGTATTTGATGGGGCCGGTAATAAAGAGGAAACGTTGCTAAATGTGCGTTGCAGGCGCGCTTTTTTCTCGGGGGATCAAAGACGTTTCACCGGGTTCCGAAGTGTTTGCGTTGCCGAAGAAGCGAAACGCTGGACTCCATGGAGTTCGGGCCGAATCTTAGCACGGGTTCCGAGGACAGATTGCGTGTGCATTTGTTGTCCCTGAATGGGAGCTCGTTAGTGTACTTCAAAAGGATGAAAGCTAAGCCGCCTTGGTTTGACCGTTTGCCGAACGAAACGCCTGAACTCTGCCACCAACTGCGTGGCGTTGCGGCGCAATTCAATGGGCTTTTAAACACGGCAAACAGACGTAGACTAGGAAGCGCGAAGAACGTAATGTGAATCGTACACACATGAGCATGCGTTTTCTACTAAGTGAATGTTGAAATCGGGGATGCTGTCGCAATGCGTACGTGTGCTTGCGTGCCGCCTAATGCAATCGATTTCGCAGTACAGTATCCCCACAAAAAAAAATGCATCTGGCAGTATACCCGTCCTCGTATAACAAAATTTCGCCTCCATTCCACCCTGCAAAACTGGATGCACAGCCACCACAAGCGATGCACGTCAGGCGCGTGCGCACGTGCGTACGCAAGCCTAGATGACTTGTGGTTTCATGTGCGCTGTTTTTCCGGGCGGCTATTGTTGAAGGTCACGTAATAGCCAGTTTCGAAGACGCATTGAAATGAGAGTCCGCATGAACCGTTCACTCCACAGTACCTGTTCTCTTAATCACGCCATGGTTGTGACAGCGAGGGTTGGCGTCCATGGAGTGAAATGTGTTTGTTTGCCTGGGCGCGCGTGACACCATTCTTTTAGTGTAATTAGTCAGCGAACGTCTACTGAAATTTGTACAGCCGATAAATCTACGAATCTTACTTCGTTTAGTTGTCCAATACTTGCTACCACTATCAATGCTTCGCTTTCCCTGCGATTGTGCAATATTTTTGCTCTCACTTCATATTTATAGCCTAGCATGAACTGTACTTTCCTGCATGTACCAAATTTATACCTCGTCTTATAACTAATGAACAGTTATTTGTTACTTCATAGGGATGATTTCATTGGTTCTCTCTCGTACAAAAGCATATGTGCCTAGTTCAGCGCCGCGTGCGTGTGTGAGGCGTTTCCTCGTCAGCAATGCGCTGTTTTATCACGCGTTGTGCATGAGATGGCGTTACTCATTCTCCTGCGCATGACGTTGTGAAAACGCACGTCACAATAATGTAGCATAATTTTTATCTTTCGTTGCCTTAGTTCTGCAGTTGGGACACTCCTGTTATCTTTCAAAACCACTTGCAAGTAAATGTTGCAATATAACACCGGGCTCTTAGAAGGCCTGTGTCAGCCTGCTTTCGATGGTGCCTTACCCAGTCCCAACAGCATACGTGCAGTGCTCACAAACCGAAATGCTTAAGTGCTCACTGTCTGTTGCAACACTGGTCAAAAGATTTCAATTTTGTTGCAACGGAACGCCGCATCTATCACCGATACTGCCAACGCCATGTTAGACGTACTGGTCCACCGTAATCGCTACAGGGGGCGCCATCGTTCTGTTGCTGGGAAATCAACACATTTCTGTGACGTCCCCGCAGGCGACGCTCACTGCTGTTTTATTGCTGGTCAAATAGCGGATAACGCCTGTGAGCATGGCTGTAAACGTATTCTGCCGCGAAATGCTGCATATGCGCCAAATTTCGGTATGAACATGCCAGCAATTAGGCTAGTATAGTCATGCATCTGCACTAGGCACTCATATTTAGTAAAATTCATTGGGAGACCCTCCCCTTGAACGCTAGGTCTTTAAGGTCTCATACGCGAATATAAATAATAAGCCTTTACGAGCATCTTTGTAACCTTAGGTTAGGTATACACCTGTGAGTACAAGTATACGGACCACAGGGTCGTCAAAAAAAACTGAATTTCTTCGTAATTAACATGCATAAGCTGAAATTGACGAGTACATTGGAAAGTTCGCAATGCCAAGTTTAGACGGCAGTCCTCAATTTCAAGTTGATTTTGCAGGTGGTTGAAAAAATCGGCTTTATCGCGTAATCCCGGGTCCGAAAACTTTTGCTCACGGGTGTACGTTAGCTCAATTTGTCCTGTCCTGTAGTTCTCGAGAGACATTTACGCGTGATTGGCCATGCGTGGCTACACGGCAGACAACGGTCACACCAACAGCACCCACTTCACGTCCTATCTTGTGCACCGGTTGCTTGAAATACGATGCGGGCGCTGAAAGCTCACCGCGGTCAACCGTATCCTTACGTGACCGCCCATCGTTGGCGTTGCTGGCGCAAAGTTTTTTTTTTTCGTTGCCTTTCTGCTGTAATCGGGAAAGCTTCGCTATCTTCCAAAACCACTTGCAATGAAATTAGCTAACCGTGCAAGGTCACATCACTATATCCGCAAAGCCACCATGGCTATTGCAATTGAAACAACTTTTAGAACATCATGAAAAATTTATACCTAAACTGTGCTGTTGTCCATTATACATGTACCTAAACTGTGCTATTGTCCAACATCTATATACCTAATCGTCCACGTATTCATGTGCATGGTATAGAAAGCGCATTCGTTATGCGTATGCTGTGGGCTTAAAAAATTATGGGGTTTTACGTGCCAGAACTACCATATGATTATGATTATAGTATGTACATAATGCATATATCTATATGGTGTGTAAGTGCAATCGCATGTATATACAGTCGGCCCGGATGTATGATCGCTTATCATCATATGGAAGCGTATGATCCTATAGATTCACATGGCCATGTGGGATTATGGTGTTGAGCATGTGGGCGTTGTACAATAAAGATCTGTTCTTTTGAGCTTATTATAAGACGTGCCGGTGCCTGGAATTGGTTGGTGCTGCTCTTTGTCACTGTAGCTAAGGTTGAAATACATATCTGACGTTCAGGAGCAATAATGTAGCAACACCAGAACAGTTGAACATCGCAATGAGAAAAAGTAAACATATTCCAAAATTTCATCAACACAAAAAATGTGATAGGAGAAAGAAATGACGAGCAATATTAATTATTTCAAAAAATAGAAAAACAAGAAACGGCATACACGATTCGGATTGCACTTAAGCTATGGTTTACTTGAATGCACTTGTTGCTGGCCGACGCCATAACTGTCGTTAGAAAACTCTTTTATTCTTATGTTATTTTTATTGCCTCTTGAAATACGATGCGAGTTCTGCCGGGGTCTGCAGGGGTCTGCCATATTGTGGCGTATCACCGGTAACTACTGCTTCTGGCGCAATCTTTTTCTCTTTTTATTGCCTTCGTGCTAACTTAACGAAGCACATTATGAAATGTCATAAATACAGATTTTCATAGCAAAGTAAAAGGACGTTAGTATAAAAATAAGTTAGTATAAACAGGGAATACAATATTTTCAACCACATAAACATCACGTTCACTTGCTGTATGCGCCGATATACTCCTCGACTTTATAACCGGTATCCAAAAACTATTTTGTTCTTGGTTACCATCGTTAATGTTGCATCAGCGGCTTCGCCTGCTTTGGTGTCCATGTAATTAGGAGTTAGTACCGTGCGGAATGCGCTTTTGTGGGAACTTTACGGCTAAGTACCATTCATAGAATGCAGCAAGCGCCGTTATATTGCGCAAATAATTTTTTGTGCAGCAAGGCTTCCTTCGCTCACAGCTTAAGCGCCATTTCTCTAGTATATTGCACACGACACCTGAGTGAGAGATGTTGCAAGCTCGTAACAGCAGTTTCTGCCGTGCTACCATCAATTAAAGGCCATCTGAAAGAAAAAGTCGGTCACTTGCTAGTTTTCTTCGTTATGAAGGAAGAACAGACATGCTGTTAATTTGAAGTAAATTCAAGTATAAAACATTACTAAATACGCTTATTTGCTATCGGATAATAGACGGAGTGGCTGCTGCTACGAGTTTTAACTCAACAAGGAAGGACATTATATACACGCAGTCAGCCGACATAACAGCACATGAAAGAATTGAAAAAGCTGTAAGGTACATGTTCTTGAATCACATACCTCGGTGACTTCCTGAAGCAGGATATTTGCTTCATTGTACAATGCACGATAGAGCACTTAAATATATCCTGTTCGGAACTGAATAAAAGGTAGACAAGGTAAACTCAATTAAGCTGCTTATTGCAAGTGTTTCAGGCCCACGAAACACCCCTTTCAAGACAAAACAACAAACTATAATTTCGCATTAGAAATGGCGGTACCCAGTTAGGTAAACCAGGAAAAAACCGAACGGAAATCAAGAAAGCAGTTTTTGTTTTCAAGGCACAGGAACAGGTCTCAAAGGAACAGGTCACAGGGTGCATCTAACGCAGATTTTCCCGCTGCAACCTTGGTTCCGGCAACTAACCTCAGACTTCAGGGCGCATGCCCTGAAAAATGTCCAAGCATGTCAAACCGGACCACATTTCGTGGTAATGAAATTTCTGTTTAACGCTTGGGGATTGCAGCAGGCTCACGAGTTTCTTTTTCAATCTCTACTGCATTTTCGCCTTCTGGCGTTTCCTTGACCTGTGCGTGAATTAGCGTTTCCGAACTTCTGCCCTTAAACTTGAATTGGTCGAGCATGTCCTTTGCTGGGACATCCATGTGTTCGCAGTCTTTCCTCTACTCGATCCAGGAGGTTGTGACCGCTAAGTCGGCAAAGTGGGCCCCAACGATCAACTTCATTGTACGGATATTTGTACGGATAGGTCACGCAATTGTTCGCAAGATCCGCCCCCCCCCCCCCCCCCATGTTCTCGTTGTTTGCTCAGATCCAATGTGGCTATGAAATATCTACTTTATTCTTCTCCTCAAATGACCACCTTCTGTTCGTCCATTCTGGGATAATGCCGAAAGCATTCGAAAGAATGATGACGGTATTTAGATTCCACCTGGTGGCACACATTTCCAAATCGTCACGGAAAACGTCAACGTAGTTCAGCTCGCTTCATATTGTTTTCGCTGGGAAGTTGTGATGCCGCGCTTGCATTTCTATTTTCGATAGTTGTGCCGATAAGACATACATCCATTTCGAGGAGGCATTCTACTTACTTGATATCTGTAAGGAAGAGGGTTCTAAACACGTGGACAGGCACTGTTTCCAAAAGGCGCTTCACAACTGCTCCGCCAAGACCAAAATCCTTCGTGTCGGCTGCAAGAACACTTCCTTTACCTGTGTTGATGACGAAATCTAGCAACACGTAGATCACTATTGGAGGAAACAAAGTACTTGAGGTCGAGAGGATTTGGTTTGCTTGGTACATATTTTCGAACAAGACATCGTCCTCTGAGTGGGATCATCTGCTAATCGACAGATAGTACTTGCGGGTGAAACCACTCGAGACATATGCACGTAGAAATTATTGGTTTACGGACTCCGCTCTGAACTTCCTGTTGTCTGCATGTTCTTCTGTTGTTTTGGTGATATCCACAAAGGACAGCATGCCACGCAACCAGAAAAATCAGTCCCGTATTATGTTCTCTGTCACAAGAGGTAGAGCGGATATAAAGGACCATAAGAGTCTTGCTCTAGGAAGTCCAAGAAAGTCCAATAACATATGGATGCTCACCAGTAGCTTCTTTTTTTTCATTTCTGATGATGACGTACGCACAGACCTGCGGTCACGCATCTAAACAGAATAGAGATTAGTTTGTTCCGCGCATAGTTCTAAAATGTATCCGGAAAGTACTTGATAAAGTAAGCAAACAGAGGCTGAGGCATCTTTGAGTGGACTTCATGTGGTGTTGTGTCCACAGTGCGCTTTGGAGGGAAACTGTGATAAAATGCTACATTCACCACTTCAGTTGAAGATGGTACACTAGAATAATGCCATTATCTTTAAAACAAATTACTGAAACGAAACACGTACTGTGATGCTTTCTGAATGTGACCTACGGCCTCGAGCTGCGTTGCCACTTGGTGTTTCAATATGTACGTACATCACTGCCATCATCAATGCTGCCATGTGGGCAATCACTGCTGTTGCCCAGATCTTCTCGAGTGTCGTCTCCATCCGACAAGTCGATAACGCTTTGGAAGAGCCGCTATTATATTTACTCGTCAGTCAGAAACTTGCCTGCAACGCAGAACAAAATTGAATGTTTTTTTTTTTTTCGTAACGACGTGAAGTACCCAATTGGGTACCATTGTAATTACGTTGCGCCATGTCGGAGACAAATCATCGCAACGAGCTAGAAGTTTTCACGTGCCTTGCCTAATGTATCGCGATCACTCGTATTCACAGCTTAACAATACATACGCAGCATTTCGTGGATGAAGAAGACGGTACCGGCCACCAGCGCAAACCAAGGCAAGGGGAACTGGTGACCCAATCTCGCACGCTAAAGGAGGAAAGCGGGAAGGGAGAGTAGGGGGAGGAGGGGTGCGGCTTCTACTCTTCCAGCGACTGCGTACTTGAACTTTGCGCGGCTGCCGCTGGTCGCGCGCACCGTGTCTTGAAAGCGATCTGCACGCAGCTCCTACCTTTGCATGCGCTGTGCTTTCGCCGCACATTTTCCGGTGAAGCGCTAGACCGCTCGAACCTTCGCTCGCTGCTGCCGCGCTTGCTCACACCAGCATTTTGACAGCGGTTGAGTGTGGTCATCGAGTGTGATCTATTCATGTTTGCTTGCTCTTCGTGGGTACGTGCCCTATGTTGAAGGTGACAACGACAACGACTGCGCTCGCTCCTTGCGTGATGCCGCCATGCTTGTGTTCACTTCGGGCACGTACTTGGGCCTACGGTGACATCTGGTTGCGATTTTGTTAACGGATGCTTCCGCTAGCAGAAACGGCCACAATCGCCTTGTGGTCTTCACTTACAGCAGCACAGCGTTCGGTATTAAAATGTACCCGTTTGAGTACCCTATAGCCTAAAAGGATATATTTCTTTCGTTTAACATTGATCAATTTCTGAATGGCTGCATATTATGTTATTGTGCGTTCCAGGTCGCGGTGTCGCGAGTTGCCTTGAAATATTTTCTTACATTTATTTCAATACAACGGTGCCTTGTGCTATGACACCATAGTACACGGCAGCACTTTCCAGAATGCTTATGAGCCCTGCTTGTAAAAAAGTCACATTTTCGCCCGAAAGGCGAAGCATCAATTGAGATAGCAAATTAGTAGAGTACGCAGTAAGGATAGTAGTTTTATCGGCTGTGTAAACTTGGACACATTCGCTTACTAACTGAATGAACAAACATGATTTCAGCGCGCACAAGCAAACATGAATAGATCACACTCGATGACCACGCTCAACCGCTGTCAAAACGCTGGCGTGAGCAAGCACGGCAGCAGCAGCGAGCGAAGGTTCTAGCGGTCTATCGCTTCAACGGAAAATGCGCGGCGAAAGCACAGCGCATACAAAGGTAGGAGCTGCGTGCAGATCGCTTTCAAGATACGGTGCGCGCGACCACCGGCAGCCGCGCTAAGTACAAGTACGCAGTTGCTGCCAGAGTAGAAGCCGCACCCCTCCCCCCTACTCTACCTCCCCGCTTTCCTCCTTTCGCGTGCGAGATTGAGTCACCAGTTCCCCTTGCACCAAGTCGCAAGATACGCAGTTGGTGCCGCAGCATAACGTCGCCTCCCCTCCCTTCTTCCCATCCCCCAAAGGCCTTTCGCGCAACGGAAGCCGTCGCGTTTGCTCTCCGCCGTGCGTTCGCTCTCCGTGAAAGCGCGCGTACCTCTCGTGCCTTCACGCGCACATACAGCATACAGCGCGCGGCGACGATTTTATCGCCCTCGGACATTATACGGAACCTCACGGCGATGGCGACGGCAACAGCGACATCAACGGCAGAAATCCGCTTGGAGTGTCCATATAATTGCTATCGCAATAAAACCAAGCAAAATAAACGTACAAATTAACAAACAAGAACAGAAATGGCAACAATAGAAACAACAACGAGAAATAGGCTACTTACATATTACAAAAGAAAAAACGGAACAGGAGAGCAACCGCGTCTGCCTCGAGAAGTCTTACCCACTGCACGGATTTCCCATTATCTCCATCCATCCCTCCAACCCAAGCAGGAAACGGCAACCTTATACGTGACCGGGATGGTCTCGCTTTATCTCCGCACGTCTACGGCGTCTTTCTTCCAGACGCAAAGCCGCTTTTTTCTTCTTGTTATCTAGCCCCTTTTCTTATACTCAGGCACTTTATGTGATCTCCACAGAGATAGATGCCTTCGGTAGCTTTCTTATCACCCTGTGGTTATACTTTTGCTCGGTTGTTGTTGGCTTCGCACTGGTCCCTAACTACCTACTCCGCCATCGCTCCACATGACAGTGGTTCTCTGGGTGCACTTTTCACGTCACATACAGCTCTACTGCACTACCCTCCCACCCACCCCTGTCCACACCATGCTTTTATTTTGTTTCGTCAGGGGACATGAGATCGTAAGGAGCCGGCTTATGCATCCACTCGAAGGTATTTCTTTATGATTGTATCCAGCTCCGTGTTTCTCAGGCCAACGGAAAAGCAAAGTGTACGGAATGAAATACGTGAAGGACACTAAAAAAAGAAAGAAAGGAAGAACGCCTAATTGAAAGCAAAATATGTCGTCAAGACACTCGTCTGTCTGTCTGTCTTGTCTGTCTGTCTGTCTGTCTGTCTGTCTGTCTGTCTGTCTGTCTGTCTGTCTGTCTGTCTGTCTGTCTGTCTGTCTGTCTGTCTGTCTGTCTGTCTGTCTGTCTGTCTGTCTGTCTGTCTGTCTGTCTGTCTGTCTGTCTGTCTGTCTGTCTGTCTGTCTGTCTGTCTGTGTCTCGTGTCTGTGTGTCTGTGTCTGTGTCTGTGTCTGTGTCTGTGTCTCTCTGTGTCTCTGTGTCTCTGTGTCTCTGTGTGTCTGTGTCTCTGTGTCTGTGTCTGTGTCTGTGTCTCTGTGTCTGTGTCTCTGTGTCTTTGTCTGTGTCTCTGTGTCTTTGTCTGTGTCTGTGTCTGTGTGTCTGTGTGTCTGTGTCTCTGTGTCTGTGTCTTTGTCTGTGTCTCTGTGTCTGTGTCTGTGTCTGTGTCTGTGTCTTTGTCTGTGTCTCTGTGTCTTTGTCTGTGTCTGTCTCTGTCTGTGTCTTTGTCTGTGTCTTTGTCTGTGTCTTTGTCTGTGTCTGTGTCTCTGTCTGTGTCTGTCTGTGTCTTTGTCTGTGTCTGTCTGTCTCTGTCTGTGTCTGTCTCTGTCTGTGTCTGTCTGTCTGTGTCTGTCTCTGTCTCTGTCTGTGTCTGTCTTTGTCTGTGTCTTTGTCTCTGTCTCTGTCTCTGTCTCTGTCTGTCTGTGTCTTTGTCTCTGTCTGTGTCTTTGTCTTTGTCTCTGTCTGTGTCTCTGTCTGTGTCTCTGTCTGTGTCTTTGTCTCTGTCTGTGTCTTTGTCTCTGTCTGTGCCTTTGTCTCTGTGTTTGTCTGTGTCTTTGTCTCTGTCTGTGCCTTTGTCTCTGTGTTTGTCTCTGTCTCTGTGTTTGTCTATGTCTCTGTGTTTGTCTCTGTCTCTGTCTTTGTCTCTTTGGGCTTTTTTATGTGTAAGTTATTCGGTAACACAGCAGCAGCACCAAGCCAGTTGTCATGGTCAGGAAAGTCCGGGAGTTCAGAAAGGAAGCTTCGCTCTAAAAAAACGGAAACCTCTCCTTGCGATCTTCAATTACAGCTGCCTTGAGCTAGCGGGCCAAATCTTATCTCTGCATTTTTTCTGCTTTTATTCTACCCCCGTTTTTTTTTCTTCTAATCGACTACACTGTCGACCTATCTCCTCGCATTGTATACGACTAATCATTTTGGTTTCTTCGGTCCTTGTGCAGTCTCACAGTAGTCAAGCAGTTTGCTTTATGAAGCCGAGGTCAACCTACTAAACAGGCAAGCTAGAGAAGTTACTATGGCGTTGCCGGTCCGTCCGTCTGGAGTCTCGACCCAAACCAAACCTCTCTTTGCGGTGGTCGCAGTGTCGTTCTTTATTCGTGAGCCATGAGGATCTATTATTTTCGTCCCCGTCGCCAAGCTGACCGCGAAGGTATATTTGTCTACGCGGAGGGACTTTAGCGTAGCCTACGCAAGTATATGTCTCCCGTTTCCTTGTGCACGCATGTGTCGTTGCTGTTGTCGTTGTTTTACAGCAAATGGCTGTGAACAGTACGTCACAGTTGTTTTTAGAATGTGAAAACGTGACTTAGCGCAGAATGTCTATCTCACACTGGAAAACAAAGCAGACGCATATAGACGCTTATAGAAAAGAGTACTCGAATATAGGTCCTGCTGAAATCTCTCAAGGTAGAGAAGGTTTCGCGAAAGAATAGCGAATACTCATCCACGAGGTGGCAGCATGAGAGAGAGAGAGAAAGATGCGTACTTTAACGCAGGAAATATCAGGCTATGTCTGACTAGGGGCCAGGCAAAACGTAGCAAGAAGCTAGAAAAGAAACCAACTCGCTTTCCTCGTAACGCCAGGTCTATAGTTGAAAATAAAGATGTCTTTCTGTCGAACTCGGCCCCGCCTCACGACGGCAGACTGGCAAAACTCGTGTGGATAATTTAGCCACATGTGACCACGAGGCCTACAACGCCGATGCTGCCCATAACTCGGAGAAAACACTACAGCAGTCGTACGTCGAAGAAGCCATGCCACCCGCAGGGATGAAGCAGTGCTTTCTTCTACAGACGCAGAGATTCAGGCGATTAAAAAAAAACCCTGCACGTACATTATAACAGTTCATTCAGGTAGTGAAGGAGCACCAAGTACATTCACGAAAAGGTACACTGCCGCATGAAAATCGTGCTCCACTTTACAAATAGGTGCCCTATACACAATGCAACAGGTTTTCCTGGAATTGGCCCAAGTTATCCAGAGGTTAGAGGGCAATGAAAGAGCTCATACATTAGCTCGCAATCTCATTACATCAAGCAACACCATGAAGTGGTCAGATAAATATCACTTCAGAGGTGTCCGAGCCGAACAATTGAAAGCAACGCCGTAATCGGTTCAAGGAATCCATAAAACACCATGCTCCTCTCACCATCTCCACCACAAACACACACTAGAGAGGATGCTGTACTAATCCGCCAGGCGCAAACACTTACACTTCGTAGCGATACTATACTCGTATACAACGCAACATTGAAAACAGACCAGCCAAACCGGCTTGTCAAGTACCTGACAAGTGCCCCAATGCACTGTATACTTACTGGAAATATATCAGGGTATTATATTCTCCACACACATCAAGTCACTGAAACATCCCACAATATCAATCCCCTACACTATATGACGACAGCCCGACAGTGCTGGTGGCCCACTTAAAACACGTCAATAGACCGAGACTAATGAATTCAGCAGCAAGACCGTGGACTCACCTGGACTCCCAATAGTGAAGACTTGGACAAAGAGTCGTTCAGAAATCAAGTTTATCCCACTCTCTCTCTCATTTCCTCTACAGTAGCTCTACCAACCATGTCGAGACCATAAGTTAGTGAACTCGCTCCTGAGTCAACTCACTAATACTCACACCAACCCATGAGTCTGAATCTGAGAGAGTCTGGCTGAGTCTATCTTTGGTGAGCTTGAGTCCGAGTGAGCCCCGTTTAAGCTTTTTTTCGATGAGTCTCAGGCCAAGTGAGGCCTAACTTAAATATATCGTGAGTCAGTCTGAGTGAGAAAGGTTGTTTTGCTGACCTGCTGTCAGGACTAGCACAAGTGTTTCTTCAATTACAAGGCTTTCTTTCTGAGGAAGTGATATGAGCTTTTTGTGGACGTTGCAGCTACTTTCACTTGGAAGTCTATGTTTTCTTTTTGATTTAATGGAAGTACATCAGGAACTACACACAGCGACAGGTAATTATACACATTTGCTTAAGTCCCTGATGGGACCACAAGTTCTCCGACAGCGGGGGGTGTCTCATTGGTAATAAAGAGCTAATGTTAAAGCTCGCGTGATAGGCACGTTTCCGCCTGCGGAATGGCTGACTAATTCCTCAGAGATAGTCTTTTTGAATGCTGATTGATAGTTACTGTGCTCCGAATTTGTATGCACACACGCTCTGCTTAACTTGCAGTAAGTTTTTTTGTTACCTTCGGGATTTACTATCACTAACATCTTATATTTTCTGGCTCAAGTGCTCTGCTTAACTCCTCTTTAAGGTTGTTTACTTGTTGCCCATACGTGCAACTGTGACCATGCTTATAGTACAGCTGACTACGCTTGATTTATGTCAGGCACTATAACTCAGATATTTTTCCTTCCTACCTTTGTTAGCATTCCTTGAAATTTGCCAGTCGCTGGAGTTCATGTTGGTTTTAGTAGCAGCCAGCCTATCGGTGGCATATTTGTCCGGCTTCTCATCAGTTGATGAAAAAACAGATTGGCGAAATTGAAGTCCCGAATGAAAGACCTACTTAGAGAAACCCTCTCGCGTATGGGCCTTTCTCCCTCATTGCCTAATAATTTATCTTTAGGAGCAAGTACCCATTGGTGCAAGCTCAATTAATATGGCGTTGCGCTGCTAAACTCAAGGACGTGGATTTGGTCCCGGCCGCGGCTGGTCGCATTTCCATAGGGGAGGGGGGGGGGGGGGGAGAAGCAAAAACTCTAATTTAGCATGCATCGGATGCACGTTAAAAAACTTATGATGTTTAATGTTAATCGGCAGGGCCCCACTATGGGGGCATAACTCATAATCCTAGTGTGGTTTTGATACGGACACCGCAGATATTCTAGGACTTTTTAACTGCAATATGGGACGGTGCGCAATGTTAGGAAAATTTTTTGAGGCATGTCGCTAAATTGAGACCAGAAATTCGCTTAATTTACGCTAAAGTTTACTGCGAGACCGCTAAAACTGTTGCTAAAACTTGGGAGGAACGTTTATATAGCGTATGCTAGCTAAGGAATGCATTTTAGAACACTGAAATATAAGATTACGTGGCGTAAGTCATTTACTGAAACGTTTCACGTTTGGCTAGTGTTCGTCCAGTAAGGAATAAACAATAAGTTTACCAGCATTGTGCAGCGAGCTTTTACTTTGGTAATATACCTTACACAACCACGGACGATGACAGCTGAAATTCGACTGCCTACCTTTAGATTTTGAGGTTACGAATGGGGGCAGCACAATTCAAAAGAACACAAGTTAATCTGACTTTCATACCGTGCAAACGCACGTACTGCACATTATCCCTACAAATTTTCTAGTTCTCGGAGCTCTTTAAAGGAGAATTAAATTCTACAAAACGCACTTGATGGCTTGCTAGCACGACGAGGACAATTACGTTACATTTATGCAGATCAAGTGCTACGCTTCTGTGCCTTGATCTACCTGAAATCTCCGCAGTATTGATTTGTTCACAAGCCATGATATTCGTGTGAACAAGCCCAGCCGCTCAATAGCTACGCCTTTCTACAGTCGATCTGTCTTTATATTATTACCCCCTTCGTTCTGAATCTCCCCATAAAATTTAGTGCCATAGGTTTTGGTAAATTGATTTGCTGCAACTCTTGCATATGTCCACCAGTCGAACGCATTTAGGGAAAGTGCAGAACCCGGAGTGTTATTACCCACTCAAATAGGTTTCGTAAAGGATAAACAAAGAACTTGCATTTTGTGAGCACACTGTGAATCCTGTGAAGTGTGAAGACCACCGATGTGAAGGCAACCGTTCTTTCATCATGGTCAAAGAACCCACGCATCGCACAGCTTATTTCGACCGCTTACAGCGTAGGTTTGGATAGTAAATTGCATTCTAGGAGGCAATTTTTGAAGCTATTTTCCGAACTTTTGAAGCCGCTAAAACATCGCCAATTGGCTGTCACGTCGGTAAAAAAAAAAGTCGCCGGTCACTATCTAAAAATATTTGGCGCTAAACAGACAAGAATGTTGCTAAACCTAGCGACAACGTCGCTAAAGATGCAACAAAAACAGTGGGATCCCCTGTAGCCAAGTTTCACGTGCGCTCGCAGTTAATAAACAGACACTAAAACAAAAACTGTGGCTCCAATCCACGCTGTGAAGGTGGTTGGACAGCGACGCTGTAAACAACACAACACCCACAACAATTACCCATTGTGACGTTAACTTGAATTCATACACGTGGCTCTACAAAGAGTGAAACCAGAGACAACTGCAATGTACTTAACCACACCCTTTATTACTCCACAACGACATTATATCCACGCTGCTCTTCGGGCGTCTTTACTTTCCGTATTTATAGAGTAAAACGATAAATTTGGTCGAAGCAAACGACCAACTTTCCACCAGTTCTTGCTCTTAGCCGAGCACACCATTAAACGCAATTGACTAAGTAACCCAGTTTTTCGTGCCTGTAACTACGTGCAGTTTCCAAGGGGGCTGCGCCGCCCAATTTGCGCACGCCATCTAGCAGTCAGTGAAAGGTGGAGGCAATGCTGTAGTGTGAAAATAAGTTGAGAGACAAAAAAAAAGGAGGTAGCGGGAGGGGGGAAAATTATTTTCCTCAGGGGTGATTAGCCGTAGTTGGGACCTCATTAAGAAGAGACGCTCGCTCCGATGGCCAGATAGAATCGAAACGGCCCTGCAAGTCGTCACAGACAACACGGCGCGTTTTCGTTTCTGTCTTAAAATCGTGCAAGTCACGGACAGTCATTGACAACGTCCTGTGTAAGGATGGCGCAGAGCCTGCGAAAGCTGGTGCTCTCGTCATTTCGCAGGCACTGCCGAGCTCAAACTCTCTAATGACCTAATAACGTGAAAGGTTTGGTCTTTTGTTCCGCATTATTCGATTGGAAAAGTGCGAATTGGGTGAAGAGAGAAAAAAAAAGCGAATCATTCACAAATACATGCCACGAAATCAAATCAATGAATCAAAGACAGCGAACCTGTAATAGGCGAGTTCTCGCCCCTTTCGGAAATGCTAGCGGTCCGCCACGAAGGAGGCTTTGCAGCACCACGTGATTGTGAAATTACACTGCCACTGTACTATGTGCGCGGTTCACTTCGTTACACGTTCTCTTTCACAAATGGAATAGTTTTGGCTCTTTCGCCCGTTCGTGCGATGTTCGGACTTTCCCAGCCGATGCCAAGGTGCCGATACAAAGGGCAGCGTAGGTGCGGCCACACGGCGCCTATAATAGCTCTTTGAAACACACGTACTGTCGCGTGAGAGCTCTGGTGCGTGTATAGGTGTAGAGGTTCATGCCGCTGGGCAACAACGCACATAAGACGAATCGGTTCGGATACATAGCCACCAATACTACTGTTACGTATGTGCTGGATAACGGCTCTCTAATTACGCAGTAAAACAGAAAACGCTACCTAACTATCCTCACTGCAGCAAATATACGTTTTCAAGTGCACCAATCATTTCATGAAGCGAATGGCTTTCGGAAAGCGTCTATTCGCTTACACTGACAACTATCATCGATGGTTCTTGCCACAATTAGTTAATCCCTCAGCCCCCTACCCCCCTCGCGAATGGTAGCCAACCAGAGCTACCTCTTGTGAATATCCCTGCCATTCTATACATTTCTGCTCTGTTAACATTGTATTATACACAATATGTGCCAAAGTTTACATGCGTGCGTGTCGTCTGGTCTGTTTCATTAGCTTTTATGATCTATTGATTTGCAGAATGTGATTGCAGTGTTACATGTCACTTCAATTCAGCAGTTTCCTTTTCAACGGTGGTGAAAAATGTTAATAGGTACTTCAATGCATTTTGCCACAGTTACTACCTACGTATTTCGCGAAAAACCTACGAAGCACGACTTCTTTCTAAGCCGATATGGCATCATTACTTCTCGACTTCACTTGCTCAATTCAGACGTGTGCATTAATGTGAGGGAAAAAAACCAATTCGGCATGCTTTATAAATTATTTAAATCTTCCTGGACATTGTCTTCCATATGTGATGTCCGCCTCTTCAAGTAATCCAGCTGATAGGACAGAATGGAGTTATTTCTTGCAGATCTTATTAGGTGAATTTACATGCGCACAAGCACACGCGCACACGCACAAACACACACGCGCTCGCATACACACAAACGCATACACCCACACGTATTTACTTTATACATTCTGGTTGACGCCCCTTTCATCAGCTATTTTTCTGTGATTCACTATTTCGTGCCACGAAGACATTTCGTGCCAACGATGAGTCTTCACGCAACATTCTGCTTGTTTCGACCGAACAACAATTTCGAAATGCCACCCACTGAGCACCCGATCCCATCACCCTAACGGAACATGGAGGCACTGGTGTTAGGTTAAGCGAAATGTTGCCGCTCAACCGAACGACCGGAGCCATTTGTAGAGAGGGTTATTTTTCGCACAGCACTATATCTGGCAGTCGGCAACTCTTCATTATTCCTCAGGTCACGCCATGGTATAGTTAACAGAATGGCGGGTGGAGAAATAGAACTGACATCACCCGTGCACCGGCAGATAGCCTGTTTTAAGTACGGGTGGGTGCATTATAAAAAAATCGACATAGAGATACCAAGCTACATTTTGCGGGCTCTGAGAATGTGCTGTCGGTGCACGACAAAGGTATAGAAAAAAAAAAACATACGCCTGTCATCAGCTGCAAAACTTATACTTTTCTAGACTTGCCGCAAAGTGCAATTTGCCCATCCTCAGGTAGCGTGTGCTAGCTCTAACAATGCACGTATACCTTTCTGTTCACTACGGTACACTGTTACCCCCTAAGCTAGTGAGGCCCCTTGCACATCTAATATAAGTGTGCATTACCTTCCTTCCTCTTCGGAAATTAACTAAGAAGTGATTATGTAACCTATTTACCCCGGATAAGATAATCGATGAATTCGGAACTCTACGAAAGTGCTTTAGTCATATTCTTGCCGTCAGCTTTCTGGAAAATCGACACTCGCTCGACATAGGCCGTTCTCATGGCAGACGGCAAAAAGCAACCATGAAGTGCACCCGAATTGACATGGAAATCCCGGATGAAGCGCGTTCCATAATTTCTGCTATAGCAAATAGTATTATATGTAGAGTCAGATAATCTTTCTTCCAGCATCTAACTATCCAATCAAGTATATGGTTTGATCCCGAAGAAAGCGTTGTCTAAAAAACAACACCGCCCAAGCACTCCGTACAGATAGTTAACCAGCGAAGCTGAAACGCGCGGCCCCAGTGTTCAGCAGTGGGTTAATCCCGACGATTTATTGAAGCACTTCTCAATTATTGGTAACATGTTTGTGTTCCTAGTGGAACGCAAGCGCCAATGGAGGGCGGATGCTGCTAACCACGATGCCGAGCTAACTCGAGTTATCGAACGCATCCGACAACGTCGAGCCGAGGAGGCGGCGTTGCGGACAGAGCAGTGTCAACGTGGCAATAAAGGGGTTTAGCTTTTCCGGTAATCTGGTAAGCGCGGGCGGAGCGGGCGTTGGGGCGCTGTGGCGGAACCGTAAACGTGAGTGGCCTGAATGGTGCTACCACTTAGTGGCGCATTGCTCAAACAGACCAAGAACAGCTAATATTGCAGTAGCCAAGTGTATTTTACCTCGCTGTTGCTGTAAATTTTCAGCAACAGCACGATTACGCCACTGCCGAAAATTTACACCAGCAGGGATGTAGAATACACTTGGTTAGTGCAATATTATCAGTTTTTGTCTATGTAATATCTGCGCCACCAGGTGTCAGCACCATACAGGCCTACTCACGTTTACGGTTAGTGATTCCCCAATGATCACAGGTCACTCGATGGCCTGCTACCTTTAGGTAGTTGGGCACTGGCGAGCCGGACTTCATCTCGATGCGCACAGGGAGGAGGAGGAGGAGGAGAAACAAACATTATTTAAAATAAAGAGATGTTTCGGGTGCCGGTGCTGGTGGCCCATGATGGTTGGTGTCCTTAGTCCCGGACACCTAAAGACTCAGCCGCCGCTCTTGCGCTTTGGGCTAGGACCCTTTGGCCTTCCAGTACAGAGCAGTCGTGGAGAGCAGTGCCCTTCAGGGATCGGCTGATGTCAAGCACGTTGCCGTACGGGGACAGCGCTTGATCCAGGTCCTCGCTGGAGAAACATAACGGCGACCTGGGTGATTATGGACTCAGGGGCACAATGCAGACTAATGTAGCCATGGCGGCTTCACTCTTCACGGTAACCTAGCAGCTGCGTCCCCCGAAGTGTTGGGCGCATTACACGTCCTAAAAGCTTATGCAAATAAATAAATGAATATTATCGAAGCCGTTGCCTCTATGACGTCTTCTGGACTTGTTGCTTCAGGGACGCCGGCATCGAAGGCATAAGTCTTCCGTGGTGGCTGGCGAGTCATGATGAGACGTCCGCCAGCAGAAGAACGCTGCTAGCCCGGACACCAGCAGGCAGTGGCTGACACCTAACAACTATACTGATGCTTCAAGAAACTTTGATCTAGAGCAATAAACTAGACCGCTACAGGTCATAAATAATGAGCACAATGGGTACGCGAGGATGTGCAGTATGTATGCCTTTCAACCTCCAAAGTGTTTAAAGTTGCAAAACGGCCTTTTGCATGTTGATTTAGCAAATTATTAAAGCTAACAATAACTCTCATTTGAAAACTTTTTGTTCTGAGTCTCAATCTTTCAAGAAAAATACAAAAACAAATGAATATTGATATGCCGAAACTTATTATAGGGTAAAAAAAAGCAATTCATTGACATCTACGTAATTCGAAGCAGTTGTGGCTTGATAGAGAACGGTTTTTGGAACCATATTGTGAAGCGAATGGTTAGCGCTTTCGTGACGGGTTGCGAACCGATGTGGAGTGCAGCGCTTGGTGTAATTAGTTGCTATTGCGATGCCCAGTGGCACAAGTTGGCGTTAAAGAGATTAATTGGAGAACGGTACTTACTCAGTGGCGCATACCCAGAGACAGATACCGAAGTTGATGTCAAAGAGGTTCATTGAAGAGCCAAACATTTACAGTGGACCACACCCTTCGAAACGGCCAAATTACAATATTATTCCGGATCGGCCCACATTCTTAGACCACGCATCATCGGGATCAGCTCAAGAAAACGGTCAGGTACCATTTACATAAATCTTGGTTGAACTCATCAAGAATGTTTCGCGATAAAATACCTTAAATTTTTGCAAGTCCTCCACGTCTGCAAGCCGGGTGGTGGCCAGGCGAGGTTTGAATAGCACTGTACCAATCACTCTCTCTGCGATCTCCAATTACCCCTGTCTTGCGCTAGCTGATCCCAACTTTCGCCTGCAGATTTCCAAACTTTATCACCCCGCCTAGTTTTCTGCCGTTTTCAACTGCACTTCCCTTCTCTTGGTATCCATTCTGTAGCTCTAATAGTCCACCGGTTATCCATCCTGCGCAATACATGGCCTGCCCAGCTCCATTTTCCCCTCTTAACCTCAACTAGAATATCGGCTATCCCCGTTTGCCCTCTGATCCACACCGCTCTCATCGTGTCTCTTAACGTAGGCCTAAGGCTAGTGCAATTCAAAAACTACGGGCTGTGTCAGGCACGGCTAGGGTCTCAGGAATCTCGGAAAGTTCGACCACATCCACAAACTGGAAAGACTTGGACACTCATTAAGCGCTCTCTGTGTTCCGTATATCTGTGCGACGCTAATCGAAACGCCAGTGTTTCAGTCGCCCGTGCGCATGCGCAGTGGCTGACAAAAAGGCTTTCAGCGTTTTCCATCAGGCATTGCACGCGGTCCAAATGACGGACCGGGTGCATTTGCGTCGTGTACCATTACGATGCTGGCATCCGCGGCCTCCATGGTTTAATTACGGCAGGCGTAACCAGGTGATGACCCCCTTTGTGGGAACACCGGCGAGGTTAATGGGGTTTTACTGACTCGTCACGCAGCTTAATTTTACCCGGCCAGTGCCGTCTTTCAAGTCTTCTATAGCGGCTGTTGAACTCCCCAGAGAATTCGCTGGCACAGGTACGGCATGAGCTGCGAGAGTTCACATTGGCGGAGCTCAATAATAATTTTTACCGTGCCATTTGTTCCACAGTCACGTGCGAAGGGCGTTTCCGGGCAGGGGGCGACGAATATTATTTACCGGCTTTACGGGGCTTTACGTGTAGGTAGGTTTAATTAGCGTATAGGGTGAAGCGGTTAGAAATAATTGCTTCCTGGTAGTGAATGTCGTTTATACGAGGGTGATACAGAAAGTAATGCCTCCAACGTGATACCATTTATTTGTGTTTTAAAGATAGCACCGATGCAGGTATCAGTGGAAAGCTTGAAATGTCAGCTACAAATGGCGGCATCATTTTTCAACATAGTCCCCATTACGGGCAACACATTGTGCCAACTCAAAACAAGGGTTTTCATGCCGTCGGCAAAGAATTGTGGTGGCTGCTGGCCACCCCATTGCCGAACTGCTGCTTCCACCTGCGCGTCATAACTGCAGCGTTGGCTCTTAAGGTGATCCTTAAGTTTGGGGAATAGCCAAAAGTCGCAGGGCGCAGGATCCGGACTATAGGCAGGATGAGGCAGAATGTGCGTGAACCTTGGGCGCTGCAGTGCTTCCTGAGTGTTGTGGCTTATGTGCGGACAAGCGTTGTCGTGGTGCAGAATTGCCAGTTTACGAGTATCCTTGCGAGTGCGCTGCCATCTGGCGCGCAGTCGCTTTAGGGTGTCAACGTAGTGGTCTGAGTTTACTGTCTTACCGTTTCGCAGAAATTCAGTATGCACGACACCATCCCAATCCCAGAAGAGGGTCAACAGCGCTTTGCCAGCAGACGGGACAACTTCAAATTTTGTTTAGCGGAGGAAAGGACGTCTGGCGCTACTCCATCGACTGACGCTTCGTTTCCGGATCGTAATAGTGTGTCCATGACTCGTGGCCAGTAACAATTCTGCGTAGAAGTTCGTCCCCTTCCTGTTTATATCGCAGGAGCAGCTGCTGACAGATTCTCTTCCTCGACTCTATCATGTTAGTCGTCTGTTGCCGTGGTACCCAACGAGCGCCAATCTACTTGTAACGCAGGAAGTCCTTAATCATGTGGTTCAGCGAACCAATGCAAACGGCGAGTGTTGGTGCGATCTCGTGTTGTTTGATCCTGCGATTGCCCCGAATCAACTCGTCCACGTTATTTTGATGATCCTCATCAGAGGCCGTTACGGGCCGTCCACTTCGGTGCTGATTCTGGAGACTTGATGTGTCTGGATTTCGGTCTTTCGCAGTCCTTCCCCACCTCCGCACAGTGCTGACGTCAACACGGGCATCCCCGTAAAATGCAGTCAGAGAGCGATGACTGTTGATGGGCGCGCAATCTTCCGCAGTCAGAAATTCAATTACAGCCCGCTGTTTCAACCGAACGTCACCACTGGATGCCATGAATTGCTCGATTACTCTGGAATGAGAAGATATAGGATGATGGAGGCAATTGACATTGTATAGCTCAAACATAAGTGCATTAATCATAAAGGGTTCAAAATGTTTGCAGTACTATTGGAAAAGTGGTGGGTTTGGAGGTATTACTTTCTGAATCGGCCTCGTATATGGGCTAAGGTGCTCTGAGTGATCGAAATTGTCTCAGAAAAATAGAAACCTACTGATGGGCATGAAAACGAAATAAACGAACAAATTACCAACAATTAGGGGAGGTCATGGTGTCTTATTTAAAAAGAAGCTCTGCCCAGGCGCCAACTTCTATTGCCATATTGAAATACAAATGACACGGAAGAAATGGTTTAAATCTACAATCTCTCAAACCATTTGAATGAATTTGTTGCATTTGAGAGAAAGCAAAACAATACCGACTTTAGGATGCGTAATTTCGATGTGTGGCTCAATAACTTTTACGAACATTGGGAAGATCAGCATGTTTATTAAAAGATTTAAAACAAAGTTTACAATTCTCTGTGTATGTACCAAAAACTAGTCTCGCTGTTCTGTAAAGAGCATCTGTTAGAACATTGGAAACCGACAAATTGGATGTATAAACTTACATATTACGCCTAATTGTTAGATTATTTACGAGCGTTCTTGCAAAAGTCCCAATTACGAAACAGTGGTACAATACAGAATGGTTCATAAAATAATTTTGTCCATTTTATGTCTCAAATACATGTGGTTTGCAGAGTTGCGATTTTTAAAATATTTTTTGTTGTTGCTTCTACTGAGTTACCGATTTGTAAACTTAAAATGTGAGCTATCGTATTGCTTCGTTTTGCTCAAATTTTGCATTCTTTACAATATTTTTTCTCGATGGTCTATACGAAAGTCTCCTTTCTACAGTCGGTAGATTTTAACATTTTCTTCTAGATGGGCCATCCGTCATTAAGTTCGCTGTCGTTTATGCCAAGCAATACTATTTCTCTGTTCCCATGCATTCAGATAGGCGATCCCGAGGTAGAACTTCCAGAAGTGCATGGAAAAAGTTGACCAGTGAAATCCTGGAGTGAGGGCTCCCTAACCAAGCGGTATCTTCCAACAATATTAAAGTTTTCATTCATTCATTCCCTTCAAGCTTCATCATTAGGGTCCCTTTAAGATTAGCAGAACCTGCCACTAGAGATCGGGCTCAGTGGCTGTGGTATTCTGCTGCTTAGCGCGATGTCACCTGTTCGATTCCCCGCAGACATGGTTTCCGTTCAATGTGGGCAGCATTCAACAACACTCGCGTATAGATTAAATTTAGATCGAGGTTGATGAACTCCAGTTGGCCAAAATCGATCCAGTGACCCCGGCCACTTCTAATACACTCCTATTGTCGTACCATATACATTCTGCTATGTAAAGAAACCATTTTTGCAGATTTGTTTCACTTACTTCATGGAGCATATGTAGAACAAGATTAGGATGATGCACTTATTTAGTAAAACGTATGCGGAATGAAATTTAGTTTAGTTTCGCCTGTTCCGTTCGTGTCTGCGTGCTTTTTTGTAAATTCGGCGCTGAAACATTATAGTAGGATACAACTTAAAAAAAAAAACAGTTGGCAACAAAGGCAAATGGACCGCGCGGGGTAGTGTTGCTCCGCCAGCCAATCACAGAAGCAAACAAAATCGTCGTTATGCGTCCTTTTCGCAATTGCTTCGTACTTGACACGACTGTACTTGTCGTACTTGCACGTTCCACTATAATGGACGAGAGAAAACGTATAACGCTTATAATTTTATGTTCGTGGTTACCGCCTTATTTAGGTAACAGGGAAAGTTAAAGTACGAACTTTTTGTAGCCTCGCGGAGGAACAGTGGCTGGCGGTTATGAGGGCGTGGGCGGGGCTTCACTGCAGACTTCAGTTGTATCCGACTATAATAAGGTGATATAGCGTTAGTAGTGGCAAGAAACAGCACTGCAGGAAGAACCAAGGCACAAGGACGTTCGTTCTACATTGCTTTCGCTTAGGAAGTGGAATATTTTTGCAACTACATTTATGTTCACCGTTCTACATGGAATCTGCGTGGCACGAGATAAAGACTAGCCTTTGTAGTGATTTTAAATGTTAGGCCCTCTAATGTGCCTTGACTTTAAATTGTCACTTTGTCGCGTATGCTCTACATTAATAACCTATGGCAGACTTCACTGAAAAACGAAGCGCGGTACATTTTTTCTTCTTTCAGGATAGCTTTCAGACGTTGCTTTTCTTCACCTATGCGGAATTCGATCGCTTTCTGTCGTTTGCACTTGAAAGTGTAGACTGAGACAGCCGCACTCGTTAGCTCCGTTTCCTGTCAAATTATGGGCCCCTTAGGCAAGGCATATGACGTTTTCTATAAGTACCACGAGGATATTACGGAGGACTTCCACGTCAGCCTCAGGTGAGCACAAAAATGAAGTTAAGTGAAAACAACGATCTTCTTTTTTTTTCTTTTTTTTATTACTAGACTGTACTGTCCAGACGACGATCACCACTCCAGTTTTGTACAACCTCCAGTAAGCGCAATGACTCCTCCACACGTCCCTCACTAAAACAAAAAAAGAAGAAAAGAAAAAAAAAAGAGAAGACACCGCACAAATAATATACGAAAATCAGCATTGTATGTTATTTAGATAGAAAAAGAAAGTTTTTGCATTATGAGCACAATTGGGGTGGACAAATAAAGAAAATTAAAGCAAGTTAAATGGTTGCGGAATGATTCCCGTAACCCATTCTCGACCAAAATAAAGAACCCCTTGAAAGCGCGCTACCCTGCTCACGAAGATTGCGGACAGTTGAACTATCCGAACCAATTAGCGCTGCTGTGCACCGTTTCACTACCCAGAGCTAAAGTTAAGAACGAATTGCGCGCAATCGATACGATAAGACGAAACACAACAAGTAAAAAAAAGAAAAAAAAAACACGACATTAGAACTCTGAAAAGTACATCGAGGATGGGCGAATGCAAGTAACGCCGGCAAATCTCATGATGGTTTTACCGATAGCAGCGCCATCACCTCCCCGGCCTGCTGGTGGTTGAATAAAACGGCCGACGGCTTCTCTGCTGAACGGGCGATTGAGAATAACTAGATTTCGTTCTCTCTTGTTTTTTATTTATTTATTTTTCTTTTGTTTTGCGTGTGTGGCACGTTCTCTCTATTAGTCCGCAAGTTATTTTAACTTCTATCTTCTCTCTATCTTTCTTTGTTTCCGTTTTTCTGTCTCCGTCTAAACGTATTCCCAACTTCCAGGGGGATGCGCTGCCTGTCGAAAGTAAATGCGGTTGGCGACGTCAGCTTCCGGCATGTCTGTTAGGCTCGACTTGAGTCCCTGTATACGTTATATATGTATATATATTTTTAAAGAAAGTAAGCATATCCACGGAATTTATGGTCGAAGCGCTCGCTGAATGTGGGCCAGCAACGAAGAGTCCCGGAAACGCATTCGTCAAGCAATAGAAAGTGTCGTCTAAATGCCTTACACTCCCGCCAGTCGTTACGAAGCGTATAACATAAAATCTGACGTGTACACAGGACCGCTTTGATAACTGCGACCCTTTGAGCATAGTTGTATGCTCAAGTTAACAGATGTAGCAACTGGCGCGTCAGTTCTTCAGCGGCGGTTATGCGCCAAATGATATTGCGTGGATTATTAACGGCAATTTCGTGTTCTATAGTAAAGGGGCATAACTGCGAGTCACGAAATGGAACTCTTTATTGGGTGGACTAGTGCCCAGTAAAACAAGTAACGCTCGCGTATATAACGATAGCGGCGGGCACTGTCGTCGGTCTGATGTGTCTGGTGCTCACGTTTGTTCGAGAATTCGCACGCACTCTTCGCTTCAAGCATGCAACCTGATTAGACAAGTTTTCTTCGCCATAGATAGCTTGCGTTGACGTCATCGTGACCGCCATCTTGGGGATACTAAAAAGTTGAGAAGCTGCATAAAGCAGAAAACGCGACAACACGGTACCACGAAAGTATCGCCTCTTGCGCCCTACGGCAAATCGATAACGGTGATAATCCGGTGACATATGATCAGTGATCACTGTCAAAAAGCAATACGATGTAGGCGTGATACAGCGTGATAATATGGTGCACTGGCGTCATTCTGGCCGCCACGTTCATGCATTAGCTTGATGAGATGTGGCGTCCGTGCCGTTACGGGAAAACTATCTATATAATCGTCGACAGCATTCAGGAATGTTTCGATACATGCAGGCATGCCTTGCACCCAGCGATGACATTGCAACAGTGGTTAGGCGGTGACAAACGGTCCCTGAAAAAATAACAAGTTTACGCGTGTAAATGTGGTATATCCTATCCTTCTAATAAGTAAGAGCATTGGTGCTTCTTTGTAGGATGTCCGTTTCGTTATATGCTGGCTCGTACACGTCACAGAAAAAAAGAGGCGGCCGGTTAGAAATACAGTTACTTTGTTCAAAAGCGTAACTGATTAAAGTGAATTGCCAGCCGCGATGGCTTAGCGTCTATGGCGTTGGGCTGCTGAGCACGACGTCGCAGGTTTGACCCCGGCTGCGGCGACCGCATTTCGATGGGTCTGAAATGCAGAAACGCTCGGGTACCGTGCATTGGTCGCACGGTAAAGAACCCCAGGTGGTCAAAATTAACCTCGGAGTTCTTCACTACGGCGTGCCTCATAACCACATTGTAATTTTGTCACGCAAAACCCCAGAGTTTAATTTTCCACAGTGAACTATTCCTGCGCTACCGAAAGTAGCTGAAACAATCACTAAAAAGTAACAGATTACTTTTACATTACTTTCCTCCAAAATCTTATCGTTGTGCAAATGCAGTAAATGGAACATGGAACAGAAAATGGAAGTGCATCCTATGGAACCCGTCAAGGGTCATGTCACGTTTCATCCACGTTTTCAGTGCGAAGCAGTTTAGGAGCCCAGGCTGACGGCGTGTAATGTGATGTCATGTCGTCATGGTCACACGCGAAAACAGGGTGAAAACAAGTGCAGAATTGATCGAAACCGGTCAAAAATAAACTAACATGATTCGGAATAGTTTAAAAGATAGGAATAATCAAGCATTAGGCGCATTAATTAGCAGAAACTCGTGAAAATTGTTTCCCAAACGCCAGTCTGGTACCAGCGCTGAGCAAGAGAGGGCGCCACCACCCCACATTCCTCCTCACTCCAGCGCTACTCCAGCACCCGACCAGCGTGCGCCGTGTGGCAAGACAGAAGGAACAGGAACTGTTATAAGCCGTTGGCGCGCTCCGGAACTTCCTTTGTGCCATGGACGCCGAGCTGCAGGCGCGCATCGAGCGACAACGCTGGCCCGACACTGCTTCGCACTTCCCCAGGTTTCACGTTAGTGGAGCTGCATTTGCGTTAGATTTGAACTACGCAAGTTTGATAGCCATGGGACCACGGGGTGTTACGGGAAGAGCGGCAGTGGATATGCCGATGGAGGTTGGCGGCTGACTGCGTCTGCCTGAATGTGCCCTGGGGACAATGAACGGGGTTTTTTGTTTGTTCATGCAGCTTCTCGACATGTTAGTACCCCCAAAATGGCAGCTACAATATTTCACTTTAATTATTTTCAAAATTTTAGTTGGTCCTCTTCTCTCGTTTTCCAGGGAGAACATCATGCGGTGGCACTGAAAACTCGCTTGGCTTGATGTGCGTACTGAAGAAAAAGAGCGCGTTCTTAATGTTCGAATTGGCAAAAAATTGGTAATTATTTAATGTCGATTCCCCCAAAAAATTCACGCAGGAAACTCCACTGGGAGTTGTTAAAGCATGCGTAAGCATAGTGCCACACCTCCACGCCGTCCAGTATCATTATCACGGTTATCAAACTTTATCCGACCAGTATAAACCGTTATCAACCCTCATGCGTCGTTATCAACCTAATCAAGCATGATCGGACCCTTATTAACTCTTATCGGTGCTTAGCAACCTGGATGTCCGGCGAAGCTGTTGATTACCACCACTACATTTGCAGAGCGGGGGTATGCAATGCATTGTTGATGGTTGGAATGCCTGTTTCGAGCTTGTACTTTATTGAAACGCATATTTCTTTGTGTGCTGAATGGGTGATTTCGATGAACGTATGCACTGTTCGCTTCACTTTGCTGAGTGCTATAGTAGTCCTTTACGGGGGTAGGAGCCATTGTTTAGGTGGGTACACTGAGCCATTACATTCGTCTTACGTGAAGGACAGGACTCTCGTTGGGTAGGCATAGCACATAGTAGGCTTACGCATCGTTGGGTAGGCATGGTGCATAGTAGGCTTACGCATCTAAAAGGAAGCATAAGCTCAGTGAACACCAACATCTTGAAGTGATGGTGCCCATGCCTCAATAACGTGAAACTTTCGCGAGATGGAGAATGCTAGCGCTGTCAACACAAGTCACGCGACCAGTCGTTAAGATGAGGAAACGAATACTCAGCACCGGATTTGTCTTTCTGCGCATGCGCCGCCGCGAGCCTGCTACGAGGCATGACGGCGCGTGTTGTACTGTATAGCGTGATTCACACGAAGCTTTACAGGTTTCTTAAAATTAGGCGCTGAAAGGCATAGGAAATCCACCTCGGGAAATAGCTGTGAAGCCGAGGGGAGACAAAGTGAGGTGGTACTGTCAGTGTCGTCCTCCTAATTACCTAAAATTTGTTAATGTGTACTGTTTAGTGACAGCAGTAAGTGGCATGTTTCCATTCAAAATTTAGACGCATGTCGTTTTCCTACGCAATTCCATTTGGTAAAGCTATTCTAGCATGCCCATGTTCCATGTTATCGGCTGCAAGTTTTATATCAGTTCGCACGTATTACACATGAAAGATAGGGTGGATCGAGGGAAAGCAGCTCGCCCATGTGACGTGGCTGCTGAGTCACAAGCTGTTCGCGTAACTTACGTTTTAATTTTTATTTTCATTTTAAGAATTATGTATAGCATAATTTCGATCACCCTGTATAATTCCTTCCAAAGTCTAGTTCGCAAAGCAGTGTTCTCTATTACAGCTTGTATTATCAATAAGGTAACTGGTTGCATGTAAATGATTTCTGAAAAAGGTAACTGAATTACACCGAGCGTTAACGTGTAGAAAGAGAACGCTGTTGGTTACAAAATAACCTAATAATCTTACTGATTGCAAGTAATTAATTACATGTAATTCGTTGCGTACTAGTCTGGAACTTAAATGTGATTATTGAACTGTAATGTGACTAATGCACTATGCTGTGCGATTATTATGCGTTTGAGTCTTGTTACGGCTATGTTATAGTTTTGCTGTATTCAGATCTTGCTGGCCGAAATATATCGTGTAAACAATGTGCTACATCTTATAACCTCCATGTAAAGCGGACTCAATCTTCTAGACGCTAGATGATCTTGATATTTCTTTTCGATACTCCTTGCATTGAGATAAATCGTTCATCGGTGTTTTCTTGATCATTATGGGATGTTTGGTTATTTTTTACAATCTAGTGTACATTTTAAACATGCCTCCTTTTTAACCACGCGGGCTTCTTGTATTCCATGGACTTGACGCTAGCTTTCCCAAGCAATAGACAATGACTCTGTTGTAACAGGAAAAAAGAAAAGAAAAAGACCACAATATGCAGGATTTCATGCACTGGCATGAGCGCCGTGCAGATACTCATTAGCATCATGTTGTATATTAGTCCCAGACCGCCGCCAAGTAAATGAAAAAGAGTTGAAAATGAAGAGTTATAGAAGAGGTGTTATCGAATTACCGGTAAATATTAGGATCTATGAATCCACCATGACATACTTATTTGCTAAGATGCTGTTTTGCCGCGGCAAAAAGACGTTACCTAAACAAGCGTTGTTCACTAACATATCCTAAAATCCGACTAGTAGTAGTCCATTATATAATTAACATAACTGCGGTTAAATATTCTCATCTCATACCATCCATTATACCATTCATAGCACTTCAGCTTCCTGGGAATCAATTATAAAATGCACCTGTCCTCACGCTACACGTGAGCAATAGCATTATCAAGGTCCACTCACGCCTTTCATTAGATGGCCACCGGGATAGACTATTGCCTGTCATTACATTGCCCTTATTACATTACCTCGAAGATTGACCGTTTCTTTTTGTGTAGACACCAACAAGGATAGCGGGCGAGTGTCCTGTATAATGCTATCGCATCACAAAATACAGGAAAAATACTATCTCGGAGCATCAAAGATCATCAGCATCCCTCGTAAAAGTGAGGAATGCGTGGTACCATCTTCTGTTCGATCTCATTTTAATTCTCTTTTCTTCTTTCATTTACTTCTCTATTTTGTTTATCGTTTTCTTTTTTCTTTCCCGAGTTCCCGTCGGCCCACCATTACTTCTTCGCTGACGCTGCCATGCACGCACCAGAACGGCAGTACGCACCCTTGTTTTTGTGGTGCCTTGATTTTTAACAACGCTGAATGCCTCCCCCGAAAATTTCATAACGCTAATGCATCGCAGGTCAGACCAGAAAGAAAACAGTCTTGCGTTCCATTTTTTTTTCTCTTCGCATTCCTCTTTCCAGCTCCCTCCCGGAATAACAGCTAAACAACGTGGCGCCAGCTGCTATAGACAAGCCGGGATTGGCTCTCAAGATTAACAATCATGCAGCTTGAAACTAGCTTTGCTGAGAAGAAATTGGCTGCTGGCGTACATAATGCGTGTCCCACCTAACGTTAGCCAAGCTTTTCAACAATATATATATATATATATATATATATATATATATATAGTGTGTGTGTGTGTGTGTGTGTGTGTGTGTGTGTGTGTGTGTGTGTGTGTGTGTGTGTGTGTGTGTGTGTGTGTGTGTGTGTGTGTGTGTGTGTGTGTGTGTGTGTGTGTGTGTGTGTGTGTGTGTGTGTGTGTGTGTTGTGTGTGTGTGTGTGTGTGTGTGTGTGTGTGTGTGTGTGTGTGTGTGTGTGTGTGTGTGTGTGTGTGTGTGTGTGTGTGTGTGTGTGTGTGTGTGTGTAAGAAGCATGGTTCCAGGTACAGTTATAAGACATACGGTGTTAGGTCACCAGAGTTCTGACAACCTAACACTATGGGTCTTAAAAGCAAATCTTGCACCGTGTTTCTAATCTTTTTTTTTAATTATTTTTCGTTGAACAGTTTGGCTAGCGTGAGGTTGGAGTGTGAGTACATGTGAGCTATGCGAATTGTTGGTTGAAGGAAGACTGATAGTTGGATAATGTTACAAGCCTAACTATGTTAACGGAGGCCGCACTGGTAAGTTACGCGACAGCAATAGCGAAATCCTCCGACTTAATTAGCATTAAAGCTGGCCCGTTAAGCGCAAAAAAAAACTATAAAAACAGGCACCTCTCCTCAAATTACATCTCCCTTCAAATACATTTCAATTGATATTCAGCGCTTGTCTTGTGTTTACCTTCTTCAAGTCCAGTCGTTTCCCTCAGTTGTCAGAATGAACCAACGTCAACTGGTCCAGACTGGTGGTGATGCCATCGACGGCCCCTCTTAGATACCAGCTCACCGGGACATCATGGGTTGTGACGCTGTATAGGCTATTATGCGGAGGTGTTGGAGTGCTGTCATCTTGGACTGTTCACGCTGTCGTTTTTACATCAGTAACGAACTATGCGCGGTACAACATTCAATTCATGTGCGCGAAAGTGATTGTATAGATACGTAAGGTGCTACACGCCCATGTTAGTTGGACCTCACTGCGCACAGAATTGAAAGACTGTTCACGTAAAAGTTCAAAATGGCGGCGTCCGAGAACTGAAAGTAAAACAGTCTGTACAAGTTGACAGAATGTAGGCATTGAAAGTAGTCATTGACTATAATTTTCATTCCAGGTTAACGAAGATAGTTCAATGAAAACAAAATTATAATTGGCCAGTTTCGGCAGCGCTTTTTAGTATTCGTTTAGGATAATAAGTATTTCCTCAGACGCTCTGTCTGAATCCACAGGAATGACGAAATCATTTCGTTTGCCATCTATAATCACTCAATATTGATTAACTTGATCGAATTTTAGAGAAAATACTAATATTGGCAACTCTTTGGAGCACCTTTCTTAAATTAAGGCACCAAATGATTACAATTGCAAAAAAATAAAATAATGAAGCTAAAAGTTTACAAGTGTGCATCTCAGCAATAAAAAAAGCAATCAGAATTCAGTGAACCGCACCTACCGCGTCATATAGCAAGGAATAAAATCACAACATTCTGAAACGTGCCTCGAATTTGTGACTAGGTCTGTTGCACATTGTTAAAAAGAATAATATTACCTCCGGTATAATTAAAGTATTACATTATCTTTGTCCTTTTAGACAATTTTGCAGAACAGTATTATCTGCTCTTTTTTTTTCTTGGTGCAGAGCTATGAAGTTTGAAAACGTAACAATTTTCTTCAATTGTTTCAATTCCTGGTATTTTTTTTTACTAAAAAGAAGAGGCTTTAGATAAACACGCATTTCAAGTACTTGTTCAAATTCGGCCTTCGTTCTTAAATGCAGCAAGTTTCATTCATATGGGTTGAACCAATTCTAAGCAAAGCAATTCGACGTTTCGTGTGACGACGTGCACAGCGCAAGTGCGGAAAAAGGAAGCATGACGACAAGCGCTGACCAGTCTGGAGCGACACCCTACACTGAGGGCTTTCTACCAGAAGCGTATAGTACCAAACCAACACACGTCTGGTTGACCTCCCTACATTTCCACTCCTTGTTTTCTCTTTCTCTCTCTTACGCATTTTCGTCATTTGTCCACACTTGCGCTGTGCGCGTCATCATAGATTACGAGCTTGAACATTGTTTCACGTGAACTGAAACAAGGTAATCGCAATTCACTTCGAGCGATAGCTTCGTGTGAAGCCTTTTCAATGATTAGCGTTCTGTGATCACTTCTTCTCGTAATGTAGAAAGAAAACGACAGTAGGTTGGAGAGTTCGCTCGAACAGCGCCTTTTTATGAGTGTTCAAGAAAGTATTTTCGATATAATTTTTACCATTGTCCCTCCAGCCGCTCGCGGTAGCTTAGTGGCTATAGTGTCGTGCTGCTGACCTCGAGGTGGCGGGATCGTTCCCGACCGCCCATTGATGGTTGATCTCTGTTTCATAAGAATCGGTAGAACACGAAAGTGAAACGTGTCTTCACAGGAGCTGTTCATGTTTGCTTCGTGAACTCAAAGTCCGCTGCAGCGAAAAGCGTACGAATTGCGGGTGGACGACCGTGTTGCAGCTTCGCTTAGGGAACGGCGTCCTGTTTGCGAGCGGCGTCCTGCAGCCGAGTTGCTTCGGCGAAGGTACGGACATTTTGGTCCGGCTACGTAGTGTCGTGGGTAGCCAGTTGAGTTGCGACGCGCTCAGCTTCGGGTAATGCGAGCGGCAGAGCTCGCAGCGTGCGCCGCGAGCACGCGAAGGCGTTCTGCTTCACGCTGGCGTGTCTCTCGCCGGACCAAAGCGAGATTCGCCCGTCGATGCCGTTGCCTTTCTGTGCCGCTTAGCGCAGCAACTTTTTTAGCTGGTGCCTTCGAAAGCGAACCAGTAGGCGGCGTTTAAGCACTGCTGATGCGTGTTCAAGCAGCACTCCGTTAGCGACGAGGCGCTACAGGCTAATTGGACGCGAAAGACAAACCAAGTGCGCAAAGTGCCAACACCAGACTATAGAGGGTTGAAGCCACCGCTGCGCTGCGACTACCAAAGTGCTCCCTGTCGGCACTTGTTACATTCATGATGAAGTGCTTCGCTTCATCACTCCTAGATGGTGGCACTATTCCTGTCAAGAGAGAGCATGTTTTACGTGTTCACGCCGACGTCATGTCCGTTACTGGAAGTTGAAGATGGACCCGGCATAAAACACTTTCGTGTTAAAAAATGAAACGCCCATCTACTTAGATTTCGATGCACGTTAAAGAAAGCCGGTTGACGTCCTTGGTTAACCTCCCTACCTTTCCCTCTTCGATTATCTCCCTCCCTCTCTCCGGTTGATTATAAAATTAACCTGGATTCCTCCAATTTGCGTACTTCATAATCAAATCGTGGTTTTGGCATGTAAAACCACCGAAATTATGATAAAAAAATGTTATGTCTTACTCTTTCTTTTCATTCCTTTTCTTTGCTAGCAGAATAAATTCTGCTTCAAGCAGACAACAAATCGAATCGTTCTGTTAAAGCGGTTTGTTTGCACCTTCGCTCGCGAAACTGTTCTTTGAGGTAACGGAAAATTTCCCGTGAGGAATTGTGATTGACGCAGACGTAGACGTGCATTCCCTTTCAAAGTTTGCTTCTAAAGAGAACTAAGCGCAAATTCATCAGACACGTCAGTTCGGCTGCCAGAAGGGACGCTTGGGAAAGTGCCGTTTCTCTGCGAAAAGCACCTTTCATGCTTCAGAACTCAAACAATTCGCCATCTTTCGTTTTTTTCCCTCTCCCTTACAAGTTCCACTGTCTCCTCAGGTGACAGACAGGCGCACTCTCTAAACATGGTTTTGGTTTTTCTCCTCCACTGACAAACAAAAAATACAAGCAAAATAAGAAGACCATGGTGAGTTTTGCGCATTGGTCAGGCTAAGGTGTGAGCGGGGTAGTTCAAGAAAACTTTCTTCGACAGGTGCGTCGCTTTTTGAACGAGCTTCCAACGTGCTTCGATTATCGACGGAAATGAAACAAAAAATGTCGACACCTGGGACTCGGGCACGTCGGCTTATTCAGCGTTCAAAACTAAAACGTCAGTCTGGTTGTCGTTACACTCGTGAATAAAGTGCAAGAAGGCACTTCAAGAAAAGCGAGCCAGGTGTTTTCTATGTCCGTAAGATTGGTTTGCGAGGCACTTTTGTCTAAAAAAAAACTGCAGAGACATTGGAGACTGCTTACTTGTGGAAATGCGAAAGCATTATATCGTTTGTAGACCTCCGAACGTCATGAACACGCTCGCTTTATAAACGCATGACGTGGCGCCACCTCCTCCGCATTACCTGTGCCGTCACGTGCCCAATGACGCACGCACTAGGCCACACCTTTACCCAGTCAGTTGATGGTGACGTGACGTGTGCAGTCGCGCACGCACTTGGTACACCTTTAGTAAGCCAAAACTGTGGTGCCGCCGTGGCGTCGGGAAAGCGTGCTCGTCTAGCAACCCGGAGGCCAGGGTTCGAATCTCTCCCCGGCCGATATTTACAAAGTTTTCTTTTCTAAGCCTATAATTTACTTTGTTTACAGGAACCTCCATGAGAAATGTGACGTCCATCTGAGCATTTTTGACGCTTTCATACTATTTGCGGCGTCGGCCATTTTTGGTACCATCTTTCAGTCACGGCGACGGATTTTCGCGTAATGGGCCAGATAATGCTTTCGTACTCACAAAATTAAGCTCGAGAGAGAATAGAAGCTTCCCATGGTCTGATAGTGTAAACTTGTTGTTCCCACATTGTAAATTTACGAGCCGAGGACCACAGAATTATCTCTACGCGTGCGCAAGTTTGCTATGTGCTTGGTCGTCTCATTAAAAGAACACAAATGATATGCCCCATACGATCATATGGCTTTATCAGGAACTCACGAGTATTTTACATCAGGTTATATGACAACATATACGGTTATGGATATGAAATATACAGAGCGCAGGGCCTTCATATACCAGATGTTTTATTTTACACGCACTAAATTTTCAAAAATCACCTGTGGCACATAGCACCATTCCAACCACATTGAATTAAGTTACCCTATGAAGCGGGCATCCCTTCTAAGAGAAATCAAAATGCTTCATTGAGCAAATAATCTAACTGTACTAATTAACTTTTTATTATTACTTCATGGCACTTATTGCAATTTACGAACTGTAGCAGGCGAGTTCGCAAGGCAAATCCACATGAAACGAATTCGCAAGATGACACCAGTTTGAAGGTACTAATTTTCAAAGTCCGCGGGGAAATAATTTAGCGTTCACTTGCTTTTTTAGTGCAGTGCATAAAGCATCGTTTTCTTTAAAGAGGACTAAGTGGAACAACAGCGCATTTTTACCACAAGTTTGATTACACATATCTCGAAGCCGGCCCAATCCTCCGAATTAGTTCCAAGCGGATTTCCTTGCAAATTAAGCGGTTACAATTCGTAAATTGGAATATGTGCCGTGGTGTAATTATTTCAGAAGTCAATTAGTGTAATTAAATTACAAATTCAACTAAGCGTTTTGATTTCACGTAGAAGTAATGGCCGCCTCATCGAGTAATTAGCTCAATGGTTAGAATTGTGCTATCTGGCGCAGGCATTGTTTTAAAATTTGATGCAGCAGAAAAAAATTGGCGATGCTGAAAAAATTGGTGATGCATTCATCCCATGGAGACCATTGGCGATGGTAATGCGATTAGCATTCTTTCAGAGGTGCAATAGAGGCGCCATTAAGAATTAGATGTAAGGGTTCTTGTGATGATTGAATTGACAAGACAGAGACAGGGTTGCGGGATATATTCAAATTGCAGAATGTTCAATTTTTACTGGTTTACTTGTTTTATATACACTTTTAAATACAATAAGGTACATCCGAATGAAAACAGACGATATGCATGTTCTATACATCTTTACAGTTTAGGACGAACTTTCATCGGTTCGGCAGCCCTATTAGACAGAATCAAACTACTTCGGATAGCTCTACGACCAAAAATGGTCGCGCATGAACGAATACTGAGAAATGCATCGTCCTCTCGTCTCTCGCTGATGGCGACGAGAAGAGGGCAATCGATAAAGAAGTACGATGCATGCGTGGGAGGTTTAACGTGTCTGATTACGCGTACAAAGATGTTATCGAGCACACCGCCGGTTCTTGCAGTGGATACCATGTCGAGGGAGGCCCGCTAATACCGACATGTACCTTGTGTTGTCGTAGCAAGGCATGAATGCTCTCTTTCTGTAAGCTATGAGGTTAATTGACAAGAATCGCTGCTTGGTGGCACCGGGACTGACGTAGGCGGTGGTGATGGTGATGTTTTTGGCCATGCAGATGCATGACGTAACACATGCAGGTGTTTCTGACACTCTTGTGTACTAGCGTATCGTTGACGTATTGTCAACGGACGGACGGACGGACGGACGGACCCCGGAAAGTCCTTGAAGTGCCATAAGAATACTATTTTTACTTAAAAACACCCTATATATTTGATGGTGTTCATTGCTCAACAATGCGATACCTTGAGACCCTATATGATCGTATATAATGACCCTATATAATGACGATCATCAACATCCTGGTTACGTTCAAGGCAAGACAAGCGCCTCCCCCTGTTGAACGTCCCTATAATTGCGAACCTCACAGCAACTTCAGCCCATCTGACCGATTGGTACATATGACAATGCTTGCGACTTACTGGGGGGTTAGTTGGTTAGTCATGATAGAATAGGGCAGAACACTTCGAAACAACGACGTAACAAGTAGTGAACACAGTGCTTGTGTTTCTCCATTCTATGTTACGTTCGAAGTGTGCTGCCATATATTGTCTTTTTTGCTTGATGGGAATTTTAATAAATCGGAAAACTTTAGTTAGCCTTATTTTACGTCGTGAAAATGACGCTAACCGTAATTTGCCACCGTTTATTTGTTCTGCGCACCATTCGTTCTAAAATTTATTCGTTCCATTCATTATTTCATGTATTTATTCATTCATTGATTGTTTTCTTTCATTTCATTATCCAATCTAACATTGTTTGTGTTTATTTTACATGGGGCTCTTTCCCATTCGTTCAATCATTAATTCATTCACTATTTCTTGTTATTTCGCGTGAAATACACCAACTATAAAGTAGACAAGTTACGCCGCATACAACTTGCAACAACGGAGACATTCTTTTTACACAGTGCGGTGTTAAGAAGTGCGTGTCTAGTGCAGTTCAGAGCATTGCATACCTCACGTATGGTCCGTGTTTAGGCAAGTTTCGAAAACCCTACCTACAGGACTCAGTGGTAGTAAATGGCGCTTGTGGTGTTCGCTAACGGTGTGCAGAGAAGCCGCGGATAACTAGTCGCACGCGCAAACGTGTTTACCGTGGGGAGGCTGATGATAAATAGGTCCCTAATTGCCGCGTTAGTCACGGACCACAAATTTGCCTCGACTGCCGTTGACGTCATTCTCATTTTCCCCTTGCTGTCTTTGCATTCTTTTGCCCGCAGCAGCGCACTCGCTTCCAGTCAGACCAGAGCGCATTTCCAAGATCTATTGACCGTAGCCCGAAATAATTACTTCTGCTTTTTAGTTGCAGTAACTCACAGACATAAAATGCAGAAGTAAGCGTTCCTCAAGCACAAAGAGACACAGATATGTCGTCATCACACCAACAGTCCATAAATACCTCTTGACGCGGAAGAGTCTGCACCGTTGTATTGGGCGCGTCCTAAGCTATTTTTTATAGTACCGGCATGCCAAGTTATTACCAAGCTACTATTTACAATAAACTTGGTATTAATAACAAGCTTACGGACTCCTTATTTTTTTAAACATCTATTAGTGGTCCAGATTGATGACAATCGTGAATATGGTGTACAACAATCTATAGGTGGCGCTATAAGTTTGGGGTTACGCAAAACCATGTGATACACAGTTCACTACAGAACGTGATACAACTGAGGAGTTCAGGACCGCTGAGGTTGCCGTGAAGGAGCTTGAAATTAAACAGGCCAGTGCAATTACGCCGGCAGAGAAGTAAAGGCAGTGACAATAATCCAACAGTGCTAGAACAATGTCGAGTGTCGGTGCTAGCAAAGCGGTGATAATATATGCTTAAAAAATTTGCTGCGTAGCTTGCACTAGAGGCGCAAGGCTAAAGAAACAGTGGAGCTGAGCGGCACTTAGCACTACCAAGTCATCCCCAGCATTTTCCGTACTTTATTGATTATTGATTGATTATCGGTTGCGTATTTATTGACTATCGATTGGCTATCGCAAGGTATTGGCCACGTATTTGGGCTAGGATAAGCACTACCAAGTCATTCGTTGCATTTTCAGGAGTTTATTGATTATTGATTGATTAACGATTATCTATTGATTGGCTATCACAAGGTATTGGCCATGTGTTTGGGCTAGGCTAAGGTCTACCAAGTCATGCGTAGAATTTTCAGGAATTTGTAGATTTTTGATCAAATATTGATTATTCATTGATTGGCTATCGATTGGCTATCGCAAAGTATCGGCCACGTATTTGGGCTAGGCTAAACACTACGAAGTCGTCCCCAGCATTTTCCGGGATGTATTGATTATTGATGGACTATGGATTAGCTATTCATTGGCTATCGTATGGCTATCGACGACTGACTATAAGCTTAAGTAGTCCTTCGCTACTTCACAGGGGTATGTGCCATTGCCCTTGGACCCTTTCTGCACTACCGCCAGGATCGGCCCACATTTACTGCTTACGCGTCACGGATTTACAGTCGACTTAAACAGCTCCGCTGTTAAAATGTTTTCTGGGCCCGATCTGCATTGTCACTGTTCGATCTAGAAACGCCATTCCAGACAACCAACGCGTATTCGAGTTCAAGAAGACAAATTGTTGTGCACAACTTTCGGAAAGGTGTAAGAGAATTGAATTCCCTCGTAGTCTGCAAACAGCTGCAAAGTGTGCTTACCCCGCATTGCAAGGCCTTTAGCGTGAGCAGAAGAGTGAAATGTTGTACCAAAGAGTACACCGAGATCATTGACCTTACATATCCTGCACAATGTTATAGAATGCAAGTGAAAGTCATGAATTTGGTCTTAGCAGCATTCAAGGTGAGCATCATTGAAAAGAACAATAATGTGTTTAGTTTTCGTAAGAGTCATCGAGTTTAAAGTTGGTTGTTATTACCGCCTGGTGCATTGCTGGCGTAAAACGTAGTATCTTTTTTTGTCGATACCACTATTAGATGCTGATGGCACATATCTTACATGTACCTGGAAAACATAGCCGTTTCCTCATCATCTTTTGTGGAGCACAGGGATAGAAATGCAACATCGAGCGGGGAGTTAGCATGTTGACGCTGCATTCAGGATTTTCTCGTCAACAGGTGGTATTCGAAACACACAAAACTGCTGTTTTTTGTTGTATCTGACAACACAGCGGACCACATAAATTGGTACCCATTTTATCGAAAATCTACTCCAAGAATACGATTAAACTCATTCTATACAGCTGCGCACGTCCGACTTTATAGCCAGAATAATTATTTTTCATAATCGCTTTCCAGTTAAAATTAAGATGGATTGAAGACAATCTACAATATAATGTAGGCGGGAACTTAGGAGGATATACTTATTTCATATCACAAAGGCGTTAGTTTTGTAATATTTAGCCAAGGGCCCATGACACCGCTTTGCTCACCCTGCCTGGCTCGTTGATTTCTTTTGTTCAATGAACTCCGGCTGATTCCTCTACGTGGACAGCCCACCCATCCCAAGGCCCTTTCCCTATTCACTGATGCGCAGTCGACCGCTTGGAAGCTTTTCTGTGGACATCACCACCAGCTGCTCCAGTATTAATTTCGACAACAACGTAGGCGCTCAGCACGTGCCAAGGCTGGCCACCTAGGACCACAGCCGATGGGCCGATGTATATAAACATCCACGAATGCCGCTATCCTCGGGGCACGACACTGCCCGACGCCCACGCCTGGCTCATTGGTCTTTTTCTTTTAGGTTAGTTATTTGCACGACTCATGGCATTCTAATTACACATACTCGTAGGTGCGTGATTGTTCTCTCCCCGCTGTGACATCCAAAGTGGCTATATTTGTTCGTTAATTAGGACCGTATATATAAAGCCAACAGGCAACGAAACCAAGGAACACATGGGGTGATTAGCTGTACTCGAAAAAATATGCAGTTCACTTTCAACCACAGCTACTTACCTCTAGGCTTTCCACGGCATCATTGCACGTTTTCTTTATTTGATCGTGTATAACAAAATTCGAGCCCCTCTGTTTCAATTGCTCTCGTATATTGGTGTGTATACTTCTTACGACCACATGTGGGTAATATTACTTTATCGCTGTTGCTTCTAATGTTGTCATGGGGCGTTGAGTCAAACCCCGGTATTGGCCGGGATTCGGACTCCGCAACGCAAACTTGTGCGCTGGAATTGTATACTATTCTCCAGAGATATATTCAGGACAGGCAACTGTCTTGTCTGGTATTGGCGGCATGCGCAACCGTCATAAATTTACTGAAAAAAAATTTAAAGCCTTTCGTACAGATTGTGCTCTTTGGAGCGATAACAAACTTAATCTATTTGTAGTGGTTCCACCGCCTGTACTTCGTCCGCGGAAAGAAGTGCACTAATAGTGTGCGCCGATCATGCTGAAAGTAGGCTTAGCACGAAAAATCTTCTCTTCTTCGCCTTCCGAGATAGTACTTCGGAAGCATTGAAGCAAGCACAGGAAACCGTTACAGCTTTCTGTTCGCAGCAGCTTGGTATCTCGCATGAACCAGTATTCACAAAACGGAGCAGGGTTCTTCCCCGTCCTTGTGATTACACTTTGCCATGGCATGCAGCATGTTTTGATGTCAAATTAGCCCTTGTAACTACCGTAACGTGAAAAATAAAAGATACCTATTTCAGGCCGTGTTGTCTGCCCTCATTTCCTATATCGTTATGGGGATGGATTCTTGGTTGGATGACGCTATCCACAGTACAGAAGAGAGAGATAGAATCTTGGTGGGAAATGCAAGCAGGTTAACCGGAAGAGATTTTGGTTTGCTACCCTGCGATTGGGGAAGGGTAAGGGTAAATTACAGACGGAAAGAATAGTGGAGAGAAAAATCAATCACACAAAAAAGAAAAGCAAAGACAAGGTTAGGATCGTCAGTGCAGAAGAGTGTTCCCAGCAGGATATGTGTCTCATAGAAAAGACAGAAATACGTACGGAGGAGGCAAATTAGTGCTTGGGAAACAAACTATAGATAACTTTTCAGTTGATTTTGGTGATACGAAATATGAAGGCACCGAAATATGAAGGCACCCTTGAAAATTAGCATTGCATGATTAGGGCATTTTACCATCGGCCGAATGATAAGAGTTTATAAACTTTGCACGTGCGGTCGACATTATGTTGAAGGTATCAATTGATTATCTGACAATTCGCTGCGATTTCAATTTACCAGAAGGGTATTGGTGAAATAAGCTACTTTTGTCTTCTTCGCAGACATCGTAGTCGGACGCGTGTTTTGGTCTTATGGCTACTCACTGCCTTTTTTATTTTGTATATATACCTACGCATTATCACAGAAGCACGGCTTCCACATTTGATCTTTCGTTCACGAATTCTGTTAGTCCACTTCACTCAGTTCATACCGTACCCTGTATAAGCGACCAGCAACTTGTTGTCGCCTAATTATCAAGTCCGAGACCATATCTAACCATTCCAAGGCCCAGAAAAGCTTACATTTTTGAAAAAGTGACTACTCTTCAATAATTTATACACTTGAACGATATTTTGATAGTTTCTCGATGCTCAGCTTAACTTCGTCTGTTTCTGCGCTACGGACGATGTAGAAGCAACAAACCTTAAGGGTGGCTTACTTACGCGTTTAATCTAAAGTGCTCTCGTCTAAACAAGGACTCAATAAAGCGTGGTTCACAAATGAAATTAAAAGACTTACAAATAGAACAAAGCGCATATATCGGCGTTTCCAGGACAATCCAGAACCACAGAACCACAGAAACCAGTTACATAACCTAATCATCTCGAAAACTTCAATGGTGAAGAACATTTTCTTTGATAAAATAGGCCCACGCATCTGAGAGAGTATCAGGCAATTATGAAAACTGGTAAAAGACAGCAGGAAAGTTGCAGGTTAGATTTCACCCTTGACGCATGAAAACCTAACCGTAAGCTCCAAAAGCAAACTGCTTCAGCAATTATTTTATGTCCATATTTTATCCCTCTACGCCCGGTCACTCACCAATGTGCTTGAATAGTTAAAACAAATTGAATCCCATGGGTCTCAAGCATTACTATCGACAGCTTCAGCAGTATGAACTTTCTCACAAAATTAAAAACAGATTCGGCGCCTGGCGCGCTGATATTTCAAGCTATATGCAAAATATCTCACTGGCATCTTTTCTAAATATTAAACATTGTTAGTCACGAAATATTTCAATGACTGTGAGCTACCTCAAGACTGGAAAACTGATAACATTGCTTCCCTTCACAACGCAGGGCTACGGGACAATGTTTTCAACTGTGGTCTAATATTCCTAAGCAGTGTCTGTTGCAAGACTATTGAGTATGCTCTATATTTTTCAAACCTACAGCATAACACAGTCTTCGGCGATTTTCAGCCTGATTTCCATTCAGGTCACTCCAGTGTACTCAGTTAATCGATTTTTTTCATGACGTGGTCAGTTTATTTGACAGCGGCTCACAGGTCAACTGTTAACTACTTGACTTCCAAAAAGCCTTCGACAAAGGACCTTATGATCTTCTTCTATACAAACTTTCTAGCCTTTGTTTGCCTGATAACATCATTTATTGGCTTCCCAACTATTTATCTGATCGCACTTGAAAGGCCGCACTTGAACGGTCACACTAAATGGCGTATAATCATTCATGGCTACCGTATTTCCTGGAGTACTACAGCGCTCCGGACTTGGTGCGTTATTTTCTTTAATTTATTTTAACAACATAGATACCGGTATAACTTCAGAAGTTGAGCATTATGCCGACGATTGTGTTTATAGAGATCATGTGTTCAACACTTTTGACCAGTCAGCGTTACAAGACAATTTGGATTTCAGTTTTCCCTGGTCAAAAATATTGACTATGAGAACCCCAGGTGGTCAAAATTAATCCGGAGCCCTCCACTGCAGCGTGCCTCATAATCAGAATTGGTTTTGGCACGTAAAACCTTAGAAAGAAGAATACGACTATGCGCTTAATATTTCAAAATGTAAGCATTCACTGGCAAGCGGATGCTATACATCGCACTTTTTTCTGCCTAAACAACCAAATCCTCAAAACAGGGAACAAAACCAAGTACTTAGGGGAAATATTCTCACAAATCTTTCTTGGAACGGACACGTTGATGATATAGCATTCAAGGCAGGGCACACTAAATTTTAATACAAGAAATTTCAAGCATGATCTGCTTTCGGTGAAGCAGTTCCTTTGCTTTTCTAACGTTCACCCTAATGTAGACTACGCGTTTACTATGCGAGATTCCCATAGATAAATTCTAATTAACAGCGTCAGAGCCTTTCAAAATCGCGCTGCGTGTTTTGTGAGTGCGAACTATTGTGTTCCAAGCAGCATTACTGACGTTAACTTGATTGAGCTCTCCGCACGTCGAAAAATTTTGGCGTCCCATTTGCGAAAAGTATGTCGCTTAATCGCCCAGTCCTTAACAAAGATAAATATCTGGAGCTACCAACTTGTCAAAACGCCGCAACCACCCCTTTAAGATAAAGATGATTTGTGCGAGCACCACCACCTACCGAGAGTCTTTTTTTTCCCCACGCGCTATCATACTGTACAATTCGCTGCCTAACGTCGACGTGCTCGCCTTATAAGAAGACACATGGTCAGATCTTCTGCTTCTCCATCTGTAGTTTGTATTTCGGCTTATTGATGCTTTTATATTTACTTCCCCGGCTTCCAAAGTAAATTTTACCTCTGAATCTTTTCTGTACACTATAAGTCAATTTACATGTGTTTTCATAGAGAAATTTACCTGTGCTCGAGTTTCCTTCATTGTACTTTCGTATTGCTTGGTTGGGTTCCTCTTGGATAGGCTTCACATCCCCATTTACTTATTACCCGTCACTGACTTCTATCTCGTTTCCTTGCTTGTCTTGCAATGTTGTCTGTGCCAAATGTGCTGATTATTTTTTTGCCATAGCTCCTCATGTATGAAGTGCCTACTTCGCGTCAATTTATTATGTAACTACCCTCCCTACTCTTACGCCCGCGTGGACGACATAAGTACACTAATAAAAATGTCGCAGTATCACCCTAAAGGCGAAGCATTGATTACGATAGCAAATTAGTAGCCATCTATAGGAAGTAAGGATAGAAATTTTGTCGGCAGTATAAATTTGTAAGCATTCGCTTGCTAACTAAATTAACAGGCATGGTGTCACGCACGCACAAGCAAAGATGAGCACATCTCACTCGATGATCGCGGAAAGTCGCTGTCAAAACGCTGGAGTGAGGAAGCGCGGCGGCAGCAGCGAGCAAATTGACCTTCGTGCTGCCTTTCGCTTAAGCGCGAACTAAGCTATTAGCCCTCGGTGCACCTATACTCTGTACTCATCGCAAATCGCTTTCAAGATAGGACTCGGGAGGCCGCGCGCGGCCGGGCCAAACGCAGCCGCCCCTCCCCCATCCCGTCCCACCCTCCGGTGCCTTGCGCACCATTTAAGGCGGCGCGCTTCCTTCCCGCTTTCCTCGCATGCGTGCGCGACAATGAGCCACCATCGTTGGCTCACCCTCGCACGCTTTCCCTCTTACATACAGCGTACGGCGCGCGGTGACGATGTTATCGCCCTTGGACTTTATACGGAACATCACGTCGACTGCAGAAATGACCCTGGAGTGTCCATATAATTGCTAGCGCAATAAAATAAATACAAAGTTATTCACTATGTCACACTTAGAAGTTAGAAGAGGTTTTGCCGACGACTTCGGAGACTTGCTGCTTAATATGTGTGTACCTTGTCTTGGACTTACGCAACGCAACAAAGCCATACGGAGAGCTGTGGCGACAGGCTCGAAAGAAATCCTCTTTTTCC